>NW_023596576.1:34138763-34150242 GCF_011947565.3 Pollicipes pollicipes
GTGGTGCATTCAATAGCTGCAATCTGACTTTATGTTTCAGGTGACCCAACGGAAGAACTGGGGCCCATCCTTCATCATATCCTGCATCCGGCAAAATGCCATCTACCAGAAATGGAGAAGACGATGCCTATTCTCTGGAACTATCATACTGAGCGTCCTGCATGTCTCATCCTGTCTGTATTTGACCTGACCTGGGTCTGTGCATCATAATACAATCCCGAGGCCCATATGTATCCTTTAGTTCATAGTGAATTGAAGTGAGCCACATGCCTACAGAATGTGTATTATAGGCTCACACACAAAAACATGCTAGAACTGAACAATATTTGATGACAATAATGCAGCAGGCACTGACAGCTTCCATCAGCATGGAATGAGGCTGGGAGCTGCAATTTACAGGCTAATGGCATATCCAACGGCATTGAAATGTTCTATTACACCACGCCGTCATGGGTCATGGGGACATTCACACCACAAGGTAATGATGACAGGAGTGCTAATTATTCGGAGACAATTGCAGGCAGTCGGAATGTCATATAACCACAAATGCCGCTCTGATCAGACGCACCGGTCTAGTTCTAACATGTCTTGATTAGTCCACAACCCGTCGATCTCCAGCCACCCTCAAACCAAGATAAGATACAAAAATAAACAACTCAGGATCGTAACACGAGCACCAGATTAGCCCCTTATAGCGTTATCCTCGCCGGAAGCGAGATTGCGATTGCCGCCCCAGACACGGCACTCGCTTACGTCTGTCAGCAAGGACGGATGAAGTTCATAGGCATATGAAGCGATACTTTGGAGCTTGGTCGTATAATCCAGAAAATTTGATTCAAAATGATCGTGTTTTTATGTGTGCATTTTCCTTTCTCGTTACTCCATGCATTTTTGGTGGTTTCCAACGTCACTTTCTGATGAGCAGGGGCCCGTTTTAAAGCTGCTCTTTGCGGTTTAAATGACTGAATTGGAGCTAGCTTCAGCTGAAATACCAAAATTGTATTTTTAAAATGATAAACCACGTTGCATAAGAACCGTTCAAGTAATGTACTAACTTTGCTATGTAATTGAAAGGTGTATCTATTTTCCATTCATTGCTGCAGCGTTAAAGCTACGCTGCGTAAACTTCCACTGTGGCCTTGTTTTGGCTAAATGACCGTCATTTGTAAGAATAAAACTAGTTATCAAAGGAAGGCGTTAATGTTTTCGACAAGCCTTTGAAATGTCAAGTTACTCTATGCGAGTTTTGGGACATTACATTGACTTTACTGTCCTGCTGTCAAGGGGATGTGAATTGAGTATGCCGATTCCGCGACACAATTTTGATCTAGGAGCACTGGATTCGACCTGGAAAAAAACGCGGGGCGCGCGTTGAACGGACGTATAGATTTGTGTGGAGTGTTGAATAGGTGAGGGGTATAGCGTTTGATTTATTTAACGTGCACGTTGGCGAAACAACCCAAATTTTCCCCGTCTGTGGCGCCCTTGATTAACTCTTCTAAAGCCTAGTGTTAAGGAATGCATGTTATTTAGGTGAATGATTTGCTTAAAGGATGTTTCCAGGCCGTTTGCACGCAATCAGGTGAGGCCCTCCAGCTTCAAGGACCATAATGCACCATACACACCCATGAATACGGATGGGACGATTACGAAGTGTAGGTCAGTGCCGGGCTGTGAACCATGTGTATGGATGCCATTTTTTTAACTGACTTCAACATCATAGGTGTGTAGTTTTCCATGCAGTGGTGAGTGCTCCCGCAACTTGGTTTCTATATGTGCCCTCTAATTTTAGAAGAATTTTGGACACGGAAAATCCGTTTGTGAACAGGTTTTGTCGGTACATTTTGTTATGTGTCATTAAGTAGTCGTCCCCTCAGACATGTTTCAAAATTATGCATGTCATATGTACGTCATTGGTGTTTTGTGTAGGCAGCATGTACCTTGGTTTAAGTGACATCAAATGAAGGATGTAAAGTTAATAAGAATAATATTGTCTTGCTGTAATCACATAATTTTTGAATGATCCAAAATGTTGTTATTCAGGGCGTGGGAGCTGAAGGGATCAGGCTCCTACAGTCCCCAGCAATCTGGTAAAATTTGATGTTGGCCATATGGGCACTGCTGTAATATAATTCAGTCAAGGCTGCTGATATTCCTTTTAACAGGAGAGAGTTGTTTTAGGATGATCGCAAAACTATGTCTATGTGAACGCCGATTATTCAGTCCCTCTTTTATGTATGTAAAACATTTTTCTTCGAAGAAGGGGCGTTATGTTGGCCACATGCCGATTATTCAGTGCTCGCCAATTGAAGGTCAGCGCTGAAACGTGTCGCCTTCTTGGGTATTTAGTGCCTGATAAATGAATCGTTGCATTTATCAGTTACTTGCCCCTTTATCACCTGAACGCGAGTTATGAATGTCGTAAGCGAATAGAAAGAGGAGTGTTATCGTCTAGGAGAAAGAGGGAACAACGTTGTCAGGATATCATTTGTGTAAATGGCGCATCGTGAACACTTCTTCAAAGATGACCAGGATTCAGGATTAGGATTCGACCCGTCTTTCAGAGGAAGAAACGGATGCGATAGTGTTTCGGGGTGGTCTGGAAAGGAAATGGGGGGCCAGGATTAGCGACAAATGCTTTTCCGTCCGGAAGGACCTCTGGTGCCTATTGAATACCTGACTATTTACAAGAAGTTCGACGACAAATACGGACGTCCCTATGTTTTCTGTTTAGATTCTATCCTTTCAACGGCGAATTCGGTGTATTAAGGGTTGCTTTTGATACCAAATATCGACATCCTTTCAAGCTTTTTTTTTACATCCGCACACCCTACCAGGAATGGGTTTTGGAGCACTGATTTAGATTGTTGATCATTTAATGCAAACCTTCTATGTCGCTATACGACCCGAATTGGTGTCATACAAACGACCCGAATTTATTTCATACAAACGGCCCGAAATGGTGTAGAAATAAGAGTCGAGCGCGGAAACCATCCCCGAACAACACGCTCTCGTAGGTAGTGCGCAGTTATTCTGTGTGAAGTGTTTGTCAAAAAGCAAGCGTCCGGATCCTTTCAGGACGCATTTTTTTGCAGCATGTTAGCATTTAGTGCCTTTCAGGCGCGCGCTAAAACAACAAAGGATACGTGATAATGGGTTCATTCTACCACTTTGTTTATTTTGCCCTCATCGCTACGACACTTCAGAAACAACTCCATTTATCAAGTTCGTAAACTTTATCGTGCTGCAAAACGATCAGGAACGGTGTTCACGCAGTTCACTGCACTGAGGGCGCCGGTATCACCACACTATACCGTGAGCTCCTGTAGCAGACCTGATCAGGAAAGGCAGCGGGTGCAGTCACTGTCAGCGGGTCCAGTGGTCCCGTCACTTAGCAACAAGACTTGTGGATAGCTGAGTGCATATGTGCAGGGCGCACGTGAAGCAGTTGTTTAAAGGGAGTGTTCCACATTTATATGAGAATTTGAATTAAAACAGCCATCTTGAGGACCTTTCGGTGCTGTTCACCATCCTGCCTTTTTAGAATCTAAGCTCCTTTCGTTTCTGAACTACACGCCCGCGAAAATGGGAAAGGTATATGGGGTAGAGTATTGCAAAGTCGTCTCGGCATTCACGACATCATAATAACATCATTCAAATCCTGTCATGGTTACACAAACAGATAATTGTGAGAACTGATAAACAGAACAGAGGATTGGTGAGCAGAGAATTGTGCTGTCGAGATCGGTCTTTTCCACTTAAAAGGATGCAAATTTAGGTGTAAGTATGCCAATACGACTTCGAATACCATAATAATGAATGGTTGATATGGTTGAAATAGTGAGCTTGTTTGATCATATCTGACATTTGTTTCAGTGCCTTCGAAAGTGAAACACTCCCTTTAAGGCACCAGGACAAACCAACATCGATAGCTCATTGATGCGCTAGATAATGTACCTCTAAGCAATTGTGGGGTATGTCAGTCCGTTCGAAGCGCGTGGGTTTCTGTTGGTGGGGCTGGAACTCGCTCGTATGAGAATGAGCCCCCATCCGTTGCAAATCATGGCAGCTCCAACTCCGTCAGAAATTTTGGCTTCGCTCCAGGGTCTATGCACTCGTAATGGGCAAAACTCTATGGACCCAGATCGCAGGTCGTTATGAATAAATATGTCCTCGTAAGAATAAACCTAACATAGTGAACCCAAATAGTAATACCAAACGTCCGCAAGTTGGCAGACCTGCACTGGTCGCGCATGCGTAACAGCGAAACTAACCTTCCCTGCCGAACCTTCCCCCTCGACTCACAATGTTCCAGCGTTATGGTGTCAAGCGCTGTTATATTCCTCGGCAAACGGGAGCTATTTTCACCAGCATTGCTGGTGAATGGGGGTAGGCTACCTCGCTGCAACAACCGGAACTGATCATTAAGGCAGCTGAACGGAACCAAGGTAGATGTGACTGAAAAGAGATGTCTTTTACATTGTAATTGTTCCGTGCTTATCGCAAAAATGCTCGGTCTGGTTGAGTTCTGAGGATATCTATTTCGGTGCCGTTTGCGCTGAGTTATGAACGGAGTTATATAACCGGGAAATATTTAAAACCACGAACGGAGTTCTATAACGGGAGATATTTATAACCCAGAACCAAACATGAGCCCAAGCGACGGACCAGCACCATGGTATCAATAATCAATGACAAGGTATTGGGAGCGGATTTATCGTGGTCGCGACTAACCGTCACGTGGCCATACGGGTTTGTCGGCAGCGGGCCGCTATCGCGTGGCCAGGACGTCTCCGGTACGATGGAGGGTGTGTGCCTTGCAGCAACTGATCAGCTCGTACTCCGGGAGTGTTTTGCTTATGACTATGGAGGGTCTGGTGCGGATGGGCCGCAGGTCGGCCGGTCGGAGGGCCTGAGAATGGTTACCTGGAGAAGGCCAGCAAGCAGAGTAGCTTAGTCTCGGCCGGTGCCAGGGTATTACCGCTGTCATTCAAATAAAAACATGCTCTGTTTCCATTCGAGGTTGAACACCCGTGCTTGCAACAGCACTTTTGATTGGAGGGCTTGGACCTACATAAAAGTAATTGATAAGTCAAATGTGCGAGGTGCCAGCATATTTTCATGAGCTGTGTGATTCCTTTCTTTTCGCCATGAAGTTTCCCGCTTTCTCCAATTTGTGATAGATTTGTCTACGAAGTTGGCTCAATAGGACGCAACTATCTTCATGATGGTAGTATTTTAGTGTATAGTGTTATTGCCCATGACAAACTACAGCGTTGGAATCAAATAAAAGGGCCTCGTTAAGTGTGTTCAGCACCGTCCATTGCGTGTTTCTTAAATAACCTACCATGGAAAAATTATCAAGATGCCTCAAGCGTTTTAAGTCTTACGCATGTGCAAGAAAAGAACCACATAGCAGACTGTTTGCCCCAGTTCTGAAATGTAATGATAAATGAGTGCCACGCCCGTCGACACTATATCAGCATTCTTGTCAATGTGTCATTTCCCCGCTCCGCGTCTCCCAGCTGAAATGTCTGCGAGCTCCAGTGGGCATCCTGCGTGACCCGGTGTCGCGGGTCGGTGTCGAATGTCGGTGGTTGCTGCGGTAGGCTATGGACACCAGGCTGACCACGGTAGGTGTCACAGGGTCGGCCCCACTTCGGCTGTGACACAGCACGCCGCGCCTGTTCCAGGAGTCGGCCATGGAGCCGGACCTGGGCCGGCAGCGCGACCATCTGAGCAACGTGATCGCCCAGTGGAACGCCAACCGGCTGGATCTGTTCGAGCTGTCCGAGCCCAACGAGCAGCTCGAGTTCCATGTGATGAGGTAAGTACCGCACCACCTCACGACACCGTCGACCTGCCCTTCCTTGCCGTGCCCGCCTGAATCGCATCGCCGTCGCAGCCGCCCAGCTCTATCTTTACCCGCCGTCCCGACCGGCGGCCCGTTGTGTTGAGCGCTGCCGCTGGGCCAGCCCTGATCCACCAGCCGGGTGGCTGCGACGGCCGCCGCCGGAGCCGCCGTGCCCGCCGGACCGCTGTCTGCGGCCGGCACGTGGTCACGCTGTGCGGCCCGGCCGCCGCTGAGAACGGCAGCCGCAGCGCTCCCACGGCCGCCCGGGTATGCGCCGCCGCCCTCCGCAGGATTGCGGTGCTCCGACACCGGCGCTGCACGCGCTGACCGTGGCAGCTGGTGCATGCAGGCGTTACCAGGTCTGAGCGATCGAAGTGGGTTCCCTTGACCTGCGGACACAGGAAAGCGTGTCGTGATGGCGCCCGGGCCCAAGGGGGAGGGGGGTAGCGTGTCCCCAATTACCGTGATATTTAAAATTAAGATGTGCGGTGTTGCAGGGTCCATGTAGATGAGGACAACACACACACACACACACCACACACACACACACACACACACACACCCACCACACACACCACACCACGCACGCACACGCACGCACGCACCACGCACGCACGCACGCACGCACGCACGCACGCACGCACGCACGCACGCACGCACGCACGCACGCACTGCGTCTCTTCGTCATCACGCGGTAGCTCTATTCTACTCCACAACTAAGAAGTATCTGGTACATACACTGTGACTCAACGTTGGTGGACCGTCAAAACGTAACAGTCCGCTCTAAATGCTGTTTTTCACAAGGTTTTTCACTTCCTGTTTAAGTCCGCTGTACTATGTCGATATTATATTGGTGCTTCAGCGAGACAAACGTGACAGGTAAGGTTGCGTTGATGCAAAAAAGTTATTTCATGGTGGTTTTGGTCTTTGACTTGTCTGTTTTCGGGATGGAAGTACAAAAAGCATTTCGCGATCAAAATCACACCAATTTTGGCGGGTCATGTGGTCCCGCACTTGGCAGACATGTTATGGTCCGTAAAATGCGAGGCCAAAAACGTTAGTATTAGCACGTTCGTAGTCGAGATGTGGAGAGAGACCTGCTGCTGACCCGACGGTAAGTGGCTCTTGGCGACTGGCTTTGTGCGGTGCACGAAATGACTGCCCGCAAATATGTCCCAGTCACGTAAGGAATGCAATATTTCACCGCAAGCCGGCAATGTTTGAAAATTGGAACGTAATATGTCAGAAGATATTGCTGGCAGCTCCATGACTCGGGATTGGGTCACCGGCAACTTAAGAAATTTCATTTCTGCTTGTGTTATCTTTCTCCTGCATCTTTCTTATCACGTGACAAGCACATAAACATGAAGTGGTGTGAAAGGGAACGACGTAAGCTGTCCCTTTGGAACTGTAATTTCCTGAACCTTGCATTGTTGCATTGTCACAAAGCTTTCAAGCTTTGTGAACACGGCTGTTGTGTCTAAACAGGATTTTTTGTCTAAACGTGGTTTGGCCTGTCTCTTAAGGCAAGGCTGGCGAGAGCGGAGAGCCGCGGGGCAGCAGCCCAAATCGGCCCTGCGGCGTTTAATGGAAATATGCAGATGAGCGATAGCCCTGTCGCGTTTCATGCAAAGAAACATGAAAAAACATGTCACCTTCCTTGCCATCCCCCACAGGGCACGCCGTCATGGGGATGTCGGTAGTGCATTGCTTAACACGGACTCGGGTGGGGGGCAGTTTGACCCTCCGAAGGCTTTCCAAAATAAATTCGAACTGCGCAGCTTAGCCGCACCGAGCTTTTCTTACCTGCAGCGAATTGAATAGTTGATTCATTTACTAAACCAATAGATTTGCCTTGTAAGGTCGCTGACTTATAGCAATCAAAGTCAGTTCATGGCTGTCAGCGAAGGCAATCCCTGGAACATCATTTAATCTGATGCAAGAGCAGGGTGCTAGATGAACCCGTACATCTTGAGACGATCTCTTGACAGCTGGACAATCGAATTCAGGATTTCTACTAATTGCATCAGCTTTGGGTCAAGTATGAAGATCAAGTTGAAGTCAAAACCAAGTTGAGACAGTAATAAAAGCCTTATTCCTCAGAGAAAACCAGGAAAATGGAAATATAGATGGGGTTATTTTTCCGCAACATGCCTTTATCAAAACCATAGCAGCAGTCTATTGCTATTATTTCGATAAAGGCATGCTGCCGAATATGAGCCTTTCTTTATTTCCATGCCTCTGGTTTTTCTTCGAGGAATAAGGCTATTACTACTGTCTTATCTATGTGAATAATGCTCCTTGCAAATGCGCTGAACAACTTACGTAATTCAGAACCAAGTTGCTGTCTTATCGGAAACTTTGCTTTGTGGGGTAGTATTTGACGTTCATCTCGAAGTTATTTAACACAGGTAGGTTAACAAAGTTGTTTTTTGAATGTCATAAAGATCAGAAGAGGTCAGTGACCTAGAATGGCCCAGTCAAGGTATTGCTACTGGGACATACCACATGGCGTAATCGACGCTTATCTAATGTGAAAAATAAAACCAATTTCAGGTTTTTGGTTCCCGTTACCTTCTGAAGGTCAAATAAGGTAGCTGACCTGAAGTGAACACCAGTGACCTGTTTCCTAGTAGAGGTATTCAGGTTAAACGTGGTTGCATAGTGAGGTCTGGAAGAACTTCGGACACCGATCTGGAGTTTAACCTTGCTTGACACTAGTCGCCCGGAGGGTCATGACCTAACAACCTCCAAATTGGACAAACGTGAGTTTACATACATGCCTACATTTCCTCAAAATATAGTGTATTCAGCTCTTTTATTTTTGAAATATCAGGGATGACATTGCCCTTCCTCCCCCTCCCCCCCCCCCACCCCCACCCCCACCCCCTGCCCACCTGAGCGGCGTTGTATTCATCCAGTCACCTGAGCGCGTGTTTAGCTGCGCGCCTGCGAAGCCAGAGGTACGGGGTCCGCGGTACTCGTCGTCCCCGGCAGGGTGAGAGGCGGGTGGCGCCATACGGCCTTAGCTGCTAAGGGCGTTGTAAAGCCCTACCGACAATTTTGGTACCCCGTCACTGCCTCAGGCATTTCGGATCGTCGCCGTATTCACAGTATCGTTTTATGTTTCATGTCGGGTTTGGAAGTAGAACCCGACTTCGCTAGATGGATACGGATCCGAGGCACAATCTGTCAGGGCTCGTCCCGGCTCACTGGTGGTCGTAACTCTTAGTAGTTGTAATATGGCTCGGTACCTATATCAAGCCACTGCCCTCTCGTAATGTATTGAGTAAACCCACGCATGTTACTATGCGTGCGGGTCCGTGTTCAAGCGAGAGGCAGGCTACAGCCGTCAACTTGGCAGACCTGTGCGTGCCGTTAGTCGTCATGCCGTACGGTTGCCACTGGGTACTCTCCCGTCACGGCAATGACACGCCGTCGTGGCTACGCGTCTAGCTCACCCCATTGTTCTGAGCCGGCGGAATCCGACCTGTGACAGTGCCGCGCACAGATGGGGCGCCAGCGCGTGTCGCGCCAGCGGTGGGTGGGATCTGACCTGTGACAGTGCCGTGCACAGATGGGGCCCCAGCGCGTGTCGCGCCAGCGGTGGATGGGATCTGACCTGTGACAGTGCCGCGCACAGATGGCGCGCCGGCGTGTGTCGCGTCCAGCGGGCGCCAGCGGTGAGCGGGATCTGACCTGTGACAGTGCCACACACGAATGGCGCGACACTGTGTGTCGCGTCCAGCGGCCGGTGGGATCTGACCTTTGACAGTGTCGTGCACAGATGGGGCGCCAGCGGCCGGTGGATCTGACCTGTGACAGTGCCGTGCACAATGGGCGCCAGCGGCCGTGGGATCTGACCTGTGACAGTGCCGTGCACAGATGGGGCCCAGCGGCCGGTGTGATCTGACCTGTGACAGTGCGTGCACAGATGGGGCGCCAGCGGCCGGTGTGATCTGACCTGTGACAGTGCCGTGCACAGATGGGGCGCCAGCGGCCCGTGGATCTGACCTGTGGACAGTGCCGCGCACAGATGGGCGCCAGCGATCGGCTGACCGGACGCCGCCGCCGCAGGTTTTACTACCAGGACTCGGCCAGAAGGTATGCACCAAGTGCATCCGCGTGTCGTCGACGGCCACGGCCGGCGACGTCATCGTGGCGCTGGCCGAGAGTTTCGTCCGACATGCGCATGCTCTCTCCACGCCTCGGTTCGCCGTCTACGAGATCCACGAGGTGGCGGTGGGTGGTGACGGTCGGGCGCCGCCCCGCCGGCGGTCGGGGCGCTGGTTTGGGGGTCGGCTCGCGCGGCTCGCACCGGCTGACCTCAGGAAGGTCATTGCTGATGAGAAGTGGAATGGATTTAGGGCCCTGGCGACTGCGGTGAACCTCGGTACCTCCTGTTTGAGAGGGAGTTGTCAGCCTCTAACGGCGGCGTTGGTCAAAGGATGTGGCCTGGTAAAGACAGATTACACCACGCTCCACACACTGTAACGTGCCACCGTCGTTTTAATCGCGCTGACTGTTTTGCTCACCTGGCCCCTACTGTAGCGTGCAGCTCCTGAACGCATATGTGGAGACAACGTGGCCAACATGTTGTTCCAGAGGAGCGTGAGCTGGCAGTGGGACGAGAGGCCCCTTTACGTGCAGCTGAACTGGAACAAGGACGACCGTGAGGACGCTTCCTCCTCAGAAACCTGGACGAAAAACCTGGGTGAGACCGCATTGCGGTATGGACAACGCTGTGCTTGACGGGGTACGACCCTACAGTGGTCCCTTTGTCTAGACCAACCTGTGGCATGCTTGTACGAAGGTGGTGAAATATTGTGGGTGGTACCATGCTATTTTGAAGTTAATCGCAGTTGGAAACAAATTATGGCGGGATGACACTTGCAAGAAAGTTCGATGCTCGGCGCTCGGCGCATTTAAGCAAGTACGGATGTTTGCTTTGAAATTCTTCCACGACGGCGTGTTAGGGAGGCATGACGCCGGTGGGATAAAGCCAAATGACAACGCGATGTCTCTTAGCGTCCCGCAACCGGATATTATTTGTCCTGCTTCACCCAAGATCCAACTGCAGTATTTGACACGAAAGTTTGAACGTTTACCTACACAGGAACATGCCCGGATTTTTCACACACGTTTAGTGTAACGTATTTGCCATCCGCTGTCGCCACAGTCCGCGAAACCTGCGAGAGATGCTGCGCCGGAGATGACAACTTTAAAAGGAAACTTAGCAGACGCGAGAAGAAACTACTCAAGAAGCAGGACAAATTGCGGAGAAGCAGAGCAACAACGAAAACGACCCGAGTGTGGCGGAGAAACTCTACTCCGGTGAGGGTGGAAGGGATCAGTCATTACTGACAGCTACACATCCTTTTAAAAGAGCGGCTGATGGAACTGTTTGGCTTTGCTTAGATATGTTCCTGTGCATTTCACCATTGGTTTCGATGTGGCAGGTCAGCTAGGTTGTGAAAGAAACGACCATTTCAAGCGAATGAGTGAAAAAAGAGAGAGAGAGAGAGAGAGAGAGAGAGAGAGAGAGAGAGAGAGAGAGAGAGAGAGAGAGAGAGAGAGAGAGAGAGAGAGAGAGAGAGAGAGAGAGAGAGAGAGAGAGAGAGAGAG
>NW_023596576.1:34151242-34314845 GCF_011947565.3 Pollicipes pollicipes
ATAAAAGGGCCTCGTTAAGTGTGTTCAGCACCGTCCATTGCGTGTTTCTTAAATAACCTACCATGGAAAAATTATCAAGATGCCTCAAGCGTTTTAAGTCTTACGCATGTGCAAGAAAAGAACCACATAGCAGACTGTTTGCCCCAGTTCTGAAATGTAATGATAAATGAGTGCCACGCCCGTCGACACTATATCAGCATTCTTGTCAATGTGTCATTTCCCCGCCCCGCGTCTCCCAGCTGAAATGTCTGCGAGCTCCAGTGGGCATCCTGCGTGACCCGGTGTCGCGGGTCGGTGTCGAATGTCGGTGGTGGCTGCGGTAGGCTATGGACACCAGGCTGACCACGGTAGGTGTCACAGGGTCGGCTCCACTTCGGCTGTGACACAGCACGCCGCGCCTGTTCCAGGAGTCGGCCATGGAGCCGGACCTGGGCCGGCAGCGCGACCATCTGAGCAACGTGATCGCCCAGTGGAACGCCAACCGGCTGGATCTGTTCGAGCTGTCCGAGCCCAACGAGCAGCTCGAGTTCCATGGAGTGATGAGGTACCGTACCGCACCACCTCACGACACCGTCGACCTGCCCTTCCTTGCCGTGCCCGCCTGAATCGCATCGCCGTCGCAGCCGCCCAGCTCTATCTTTACCCCGCCGTCCCGACCGGCGGCCCGTTGTGTTGAGCGCTGCCGCTGGGCCAGCCCTGAGCCACCAGCCGGGTGGCTGCGACGGCCGCCGCCGGAGCCGCCGTGCCCGCCGGACCGCTGTCTGCGGCCGGCACGTGGTCACGCTGTGCGGCCCGGCCGCCGCTGAGAACGGCAGCCGCAGCGCTCCCACGGCCGCCCGGGTATGCGCCGCCGCCCTCCGCAGGATTGCGGTGCTCCGACACCGGCGCTGCACGCGCTGACCGTGGCAGCTGGTGCATGCAGGCGTTACCAGGTCTGAGCGATCGAAGTGGGTTCCCTTGACCTGCGGACACAGGAAAGCGTGTCGTGATGGCGCCCGGGCCCAAGGGGGGAGGGGGGGTAGCGTGTCCCCAATTACCGTGATATTTAAAATTAAGATGTGCGGTGTTGCAGGGTCCATGTAGATGAGGACAAACACACACACACACACACACACACACACACACACACACACACACCCACACACACACACACACAACACACCCCACGCACACCCACGCACACGCACACGCACACGCACACGCACACGCACACGCACACGCACACGCACCGCACGCGCACGCGCACGCGCACGCGCACGCGCACGCGCACGCGCACGCGCACGCCACGCGCACGCGCACGCGCACGCGCACGCGCACGCGCACGCGCACGCGCACGCGCACGCGCACGCGCACGCGCACGCGCACGCGCACGCGCACGCGCACGCGCGCGCGCGCCGCGCGCACGCACGCACGCCGCACGCACGCACGCACCACGCACGCACGCACGCACGCACTGCGTCTCTTCGTCATCACGCGTAGCTCTATTCTACTCCACAACTAAGAAGTATCTGGTACATACACTGTGACTCAACGTTGGTGGACCGTCAAACGTAACAGTCCGCTCTAATGCTGTTTTTTCACAAGGTTTTTCACTTCCTGTTTAAGTCCGCTGTACTATTTCGATATTATATTGGTGCTTCAGCGAGACAACCGTGACAGGTAAGTTTGCGTTGATGCAAAAAAGTTATTTCATGGTGGTTTTGGTCTTTGACTTGTCTGTTTTCGGGATGGAAGTACAAAAAGCATTTCGCGATCAAAATCACACCAATTTGGGCGGGTCATGTGGTCCCGCCTTGGCAGACATGTTATGGTCCGTAAAATGTGAGGCCAAAAACGTTAGTATTAGCACGTTCGTAGTCGAGATGTGGAGAGAGAACCTGCTGCTGACCCCGACGGTTAAGTGGCTCTTGGCGACTGGCTTTGTGCGGTGCACGAAATGACTGCCCGCAAATATGTCCCAGTCACGTAAGGAATGCAATATTTCACCGCAAGCCGGCAATGTTTGAAAATTGGAACGTAATATGTCAGAAGATATTGCTGGCAGCTCCATGACTCGGGATTGGGTCACCGGCAACGTAAGAAATTTCATTTCTGCTTGTGTTATCTTTCTCCTGCATCTTTCTTATCACGTGACAAGCACATAAACATGAAGTGGTGTGAAAGGGAACGACGTAAGCTGTCCCTTTGGAACTGTAATTTCCTGAACCTTGCATTGTTGCATTGTCACAAAGCTTTCAAGCTTTGTGAGCACGGCTGTTGTGTCTAAACAGGATTTTTTGTCTAAACGTGGTTTGGCCTGTCTCTTAAGGCAAGGCTGGCGAGAGCGGAGAGCCGCGGGGCAGCAGCCCAAATCGGCCCTGCGGCGTTTAATGGAAACATGCAGATGAGCGATAGCCCTGTCGCGTTTCATGCAAAGAAACATGAAAAAACATGTCACCTTCCTTGCCATCCCCCACAGGGCACGCCGTCATGGGGATGTCGGTAGTGCATTGCTTAACACGGACTCGGGTGGGGGGCAGTTTGACCCTCCGAAGGCTTTCCAAAATAAATTCGAACTGCGCAGCTTAGCCGCACCGAGCTTTTCTTACCTGCAGCGAATTGAATAGTTGATTCATTTTACTAAACCAATAGATTTGCCTTTGTAGGTCGCTGACTTATAGCAATCAAAGTTAGTTCATGGCTGTCAGCGAAGGCAATCCCTGGAAACATCATTTAATCTGATGCAAGAGCAGGTGCTAGATGAAACCCGTACATCTTGAGACGATCTCTTGACAGCTGGACAATCGAATTCAGGATTTCTACTAATTGCATCAGCTTTGGGTCAAGTATGAAGATCAAGTTGAAGTCAAACCAAGTTGAGACAGTAATAAAAGCCTTATTCCTCAGAGAAAACCAGGGAAAATGGAAATATAGATGGGGTTATTTTTCCGCAACATGCCTTATCAAAACCATAGCAGCAGTCTTTGCTATTATTTCGATAAAGGCATGCTGCCCGAAATATGAGCCTTTCTTTATTTCCATGCCTCTGGTTTTTCTTCGAGGAATAAGGCTATTACTACTGTCTTATCTATGTGAATAATGCTCCTTGCAAATGCGCTGAACAACTTACGTAATTCAGAACCAAGTTGCTGTCTTATCGGAAACTTTGCTTTGTGGGGTAGTATTTGACGTTCATCTCGAAGTTATTTAACACAGGTAGGTTAACAAAGTTGTTTTTTGAATGTCATAAAGATCAGAAGAGGTCAGTGACCTAGAATGGCCCAGTCAAGGTATTGCTACTGGGACATACCACATGGCGTAATCGACGCTTATCTAATGTGAAAAATAAAACCAATTTCAGGTTTTTGGTTCCCGTTACCTTCTGAAGGTCAAATAAGGTAGCTGACCTGAAGTGAACATCAGTGACCTGTTTCCTAGTAGAGGTATTCAGGTTAAACGTGGTTGCATAGTGAGGTCTGGAAGAACTTCGGACACTGATCTGGAGTTTAATCTTGCTTGACACTAGTCGCCCGGAGGGTCATGACCTAACAACCTCCAAATTGGACAAACGTGAGTTAACAGACATGCCTACATTTCCTCAAAATATAGTGTATTCAGCTCTTTTATTTTTGAAATATCAGGGATGACATGCCCTTCCTCCCCCCCCCCCACCCCCACCCCCACCCCCTGCCCACCTGAGCGGCGTTGTATTCATCCAGTCACCTGAGCGCGTGTTTAGCTGCGCGCCTGCGAAGCCAGAGGTACGGGGTCCGCGGTACTCGTCGTCCCCGGCAGGGTGAGAGGCGGGTGGCGCCATACGGCCTTAGCTGCTAAGGGCGTTGTAAAGCCCTACCGACAATGTTGGTACCCCGTCACTGTCTCAGGCATTTCCGACCGTCGCCGTATTCACAGTATCGTTTTATGTTTCATGTCGGGTTTGGAAGTAGAACCCGACTTCGCTAGATGGATACGGATCCGAGGCACAATCTGTCAGGGCTCGTCCCGGCTCACTGGTGGTCGTAACTTTTAGTAGTTATAATATGGCTCGGTACCTATATCAAGCCACTGCCCTCTCGTAATGTATTAAGTAAACCCACGCATGTTACTATGGCGGGCGGGGTCCGTGTTCAAGCGAGAGGCAGCTACAGCCGTCAACTTGGCAGACCTGTGCGTGCCGTTAGTCGTCTGCCGTACGGTTTGCCACTGGGTACTCTCCCGTCACGGCAATGACAAGCCGTCGTGGCTACGCGTCTAGGCTCCCCCATTGTTCTGAGCCGGCGGAATCCGACCTGTGACAGTTCCGTGCACAGATGGGGCGCCAGCGCGTGTCGCGCCAGCGGTGGGTGGGATCTGACCTGTGGGACAGTGCCGTGCACAGATGGGGCGGCCCCAGCGCTTGTCGCGCCAGCGGTGGATGGATCTGACTGTGACAGTGCCGCGCACAGATGGCGCGCCGGCGTGTGTCGCGTCCAGCGGGGCGCCAGCGGTGAGCGGGATCTGACTTGTGACAGTGCCACAACACAAAATGGCGCGACACTGTGTGTCGCGTCCAGCGGCCGGTGGGATCTGACCTTTGACAGTGCCGTGCACAGATGGGGTGCCAGCGGCCGGTGGGATCTGACCTGTGACAGTGCCGTGCACGAATGGCGCGGCACTGCGTGTCGCATCCAGCGGCCGGTGGGATCATACCTTTGACAGTGCCATGCACAGATGGGGTGCCAGCGGCCGGTGTGATCTGACCTGTGACAGTGCCGTGCACAGATGGGGCGCCAGCGGCCGGTGTGATCTGACCTGTGACAGTGCCGTGCACAGATGGGGCGCCAGCGGCCCGTGGGATCTGACCTGTGACGGTGCCGTGCACAGATGGGGCGCCAGCGGCCGGTGTGATCTGACCTGTGACAGTGTCGTGCACAGATGGGGCGCCAGCGGCCGGTGTGATCTGACCTGTGACAGTGCCGTGCACAGATGGGGCGCCAGCGGCCGGTGTGATCTGACCTGTGACAGTGCCGTGCACAGATGGGGCGCCAGCGGCCCGTGGGATCTGACCTGTGACAGTGCCGCGCACAGATGGGGCGCCAGCGATCGGCTGACCGGACGCCGCCGCCGCAGGTTTTACTACCAGGACTCGGGCCAGAAGGTGTGCACCAAGTGCATCCGCGTGTCGTCGACGGCCACGGCCAGCGACGTCATCGTGGCGCTGGCCGAGAAGTTTCGTCCGGACATGCGCATGCTCTCCACGCCTCGGTTCGCCGTCTACGAGATCCACGAGAGTGGCGGTGGGTGGTGACGGTCGGGCGCCGCCCCGCCGGCGGTCGGGGCGCTGGTTTGGGGTCGGCTCGCGCGGCTCGGCGCCGGCTGACCTCGGGAAGGTCATTGCTGATGAGAAGTGAATGGGTTTAGGGCTCCTGGCGACTGCGGTGAACCTCGGTACCTCCTGTTTGAGAGGGAGTTGTCAGCCTCTAACGGACGGCGTTGGTCAAAGGATGTGGCCTGGTAAAGACAGATTACACCACGCTCCACGCAGTGTAACGTGCCACCGTCGTTTTATCGCGCTGACTGTTTTGCTCACCTGGCCCCTACTGTAGCGTGCAGCTCCTGAACGCATATGTGGAGACAACGTGGCCAACATGTTTGTTCCAGAGGAGCGTGAGCTGGCAATGGACGAGAGGCCCCTTTACGTGCAGCTGAACTGGAACAAGGACGACCGTGAGGGACGCTTCCTCCTCAGAAACCTGGACGAAAAACCTTGGGTGAGACCGCATTGCGGTATGGACACGCTGTGCTTGACGGGGTACGACCCTACAGTGGTCCCTTTGTCTAGACCAACCTGTGGCATGCTTGTACAGAAGGTGGTGAAATATTGTGGTGGTACCATGCTATTCTGAAAGTTAATCGCAGTTGGAAACAAATTATGGCGGGATGAACAACTTGCAAGAAAGTTCGAATGCTCGGCGCTCGGCGCATTTAAGCAAGTACGGATGTTTGCTTTGAAATTGTTCCACGACGGCGTGTTAGGGAGGCCTGACGCCGGTGAGATAAAGCTAAATGACAACGCTGAGGTGCCTCTTTAGCTGTCCCGCAACCGGATATTAGTTGTCCTGCTTCACCCAAGATCCAACTGCAGTATTTGACACGAAAGTTTGAACGTTTACCTACACAGGAACATGCCCGGATTTTCACACACGTTTAGTGTAACGTATTTGCCATCCGCTGTCGCCACAGTCGCTGAAACCTGCGAAAGATGCTGCGCCGGGAGATGACAACTTTAAAAGGAAACTTAGCAGACGCGAGAAGAAACTACTCAAGAAGCAGGACAAATTGCGGAGAATGCAGAGCAACAACGAAAACGACCCGAGTGTGGCGGAGAAACTCTACTCCGGTGAGGGTGGAAGGGATCAGTCATTACTGACAGCTACACATCCCTTTTAAAAGAGCGGCTGATGGAACTGTTTGGCTTTGCTTAGATATGTTCCTGTGCATTTCACCATTGGTTTCGATGTGGCAGGTCAGCTAGGTTGGGAAAGAAACGACCATTTCAAGCGAATGAGTGAAAAGAGAGAGAGAGAGAGAGAGAGAGAGAGAGAGAGAGAGAGAGAGAGAGAGAGAGAGAGAGAGAGAGAGAGAGAGAGAGAGAGAGAGACCGAGACCGAGACCGAGACCGAGACCGAGACCGAGACCGAGACCGAGATGTATATATATATATATATATATATATATATATATATATATATATACATATATGTATGTATATAAGTTTGTATGTGTATATGTATACAGCGGCGCAAATGGACACGCTGTTGCATGTCATTGTATGGTTGGCACGGATTGCGCGGCGCGCTGCCCCTGGCTCCCACCGGCCGCTCACCAGCGCCGGCGGCGAGCCGCAGGCTGTACTGGGCCGCCCGCGCCGCACCGTTCAGCGCCGCGCCCCGGCGGCCGTCCCCGCCGAGGTGCAGGGGCCTGCTCCCCTCGGCGCCGCACCTGACCGAGTGTCCGGCTGGCCAGAGCTGCCGGAGACGAGCTTCACGCGCTCCATCAGCAACCCGGAGGCGGTGATGCGACGCCGCCGCCAGCAGAAGCTGGAGAAGAAGCTGCACCAGTTCCGTAGCCGCGACGGCGGACCCGACACGGGCGGCACGTTGAAGGTGGGAGGCCGGCGCCGAACCGCGGCAGACGGAGCGCCGACCGGCGTATGTCTCAAGGTGGCCCGAGAGCGGGGTCCGGCAGGGGCACAGAGGGATGCAGGGGCTCGAGCTGGCGGCGATACGTCGTGTTGGTCCGCAGATTGCGGTCCGTGACGTCCCTGTGTCTGGTGTTGTCGTGTCAGGTGTCTCTCATGGGTGTCACATGATTAACGCAGTCGGCGTGCCGTGAAACCGAAATCATCACCGGGTGTCTTTCCATCGAGTAGTACTGCGCCTGGTGTCGCTGTGTCAGGTGTCTGCGTAGTTGCCACAGCGTCAGGTGTCGTGGTCTTGCGTCTGTTGTGGCTGTGTGGTGTCAGGTGTCGCCGCGTCAAATATCGCGGACACATGCAGCAGCGGACGCATGCACACGTGCGTTGTCGCTACGTCGGCCGTCGTTGCGTCGGGTGTCGTTGTGCCATGTGACGCCGCGTCCGGTGTCACGGTGTCAGTTGTCGCTGCGGCGGCCGTCGCTGCATCGGGTCTCGTTATATCATGCGACGTTGCGTCCGGTGTCACGGTGTCAGTTGTCGCTACGGCGGCTGTCGCTGCGTCGTGTCTGGTTACGCCATGTGACGCCGCGTTCGGTGTCACGGTGTCAGTTGTCGCTACGGTGGCCGTCGCTGCGTCGTGTCTGGTTACGCCATGTGACGCTGCGTCCGGTGTCACGGCAGCAGTTGTCGCCGTGTCAGGCCCCGGTTTCAGGAGGCGAGCACTGTGCTGGGTTGACCCGTGCGCCGTTGCGCCGCCAGATATACGGCGAGAGCCTGTGCAGTGAGGTCCCGTACAAGACGCTGCTGCTCTCCGTCACGGACGCGGCCGCCGCCGTCGTGGCCGAGATGCTCGAGAAGTATGGCAAGCATGGCGAAGATCCGGCCCAGTACGCCCTGGTGCAGGTGGGTTCCTGCTGTCGTCCGTTGGCCGCTACCGGGCCCGGACGCTCGGCGAAGTGTGCCCTGCCGCTGCCGCCGGCGCTTGCCTCGGACTGACGCTGCTCTGCTGCCATGCTGCCGGCTCATCACACTGGCTGCGCGGCGGTTACCGCTGTTGTTGTTGTGTTGTTGTTGGATCTGCGCGTGCATTCAGTGTTACCTGCTGCCCAAGAGCGGCTCTACTGCCCGGATAGGCTGTGCGTGCGTGCGTGTATGCGTGCGTGCGTGTGTGCGTGCGCGCGAGTGTGCGCGCACGTGTGTGTGCGTGCGTGCGTGCGTGCGTGCGTGCGTGCGTGCGTGCGTGCGTGCGTGTGTGTATGTGTGTGTGTCCTTTGTTTTGAATAGTTGTCATTCCCATTATAACAGTGTCGGCTTAAATCGGCGTCGTAGTCTTTTTCTGTAATTTACTGGCTGCTGTGTTGTGTTACAGGCCTTCCGTGGGCGTTTAATCTCGGGCGTGGCTTTTTGTTTCCTTCTCGCCATTTGTTTGGCGTGATTCATTTCCGGCGCTGCGTCCCTGGATCGTCCCCGTGGGTGTCTGGGTTCTGGCGGTCGTCTGGTACGGTCACGGGCGTGGCGTCTGAGGTGTTCTGGCCGCGCCTCGTTCCCAGTCACCTGTACATACCCGCTGTCGACCCACCCGCCTGACTCACCCGTCTGACACTGCGGCGCGGCAATGGAGGGACTGTAGTAGTATTGGCCAGTGAAGCGCTGTACTGGAACCTATGTGGTTCTGGCGTTCAAGTCTGCGCGGGGCAGGGGCACTTGCAACCGCCCAGCAGTTGCAGTGCCAGTGGTTGTCCTCTTTGTTATTGCTATTCCATCCACCAAAGCAGAACCCTGGTTTGGTGCCCAAGGCGGGTTTGGACTTACTGCTACCTGACATTCATGCTGTCCCGCTTCATCTGCAGCCCTGCTGCATGCGTCTTGTGTCACTCGAAGAGTTGCAACGTGGACGGTCATCTTCGCGTTCTGCAGTGTCGCCGCTCGCGGCTGCGCCGCCCGAGAGTTTTGTAGCGTGGCTGACCGCTGGCCTGTTGTGCGGGCCCAGGTGGTGACCCAGGAGCCGCAGCCGGAGACGGCCGAGTACCGCAGGCCGACCGGTCCCTTCAAGGAGTACGTGCTGGACGACGACGAGTGCCCGCTGGCTATCCTGATGAACCACCCGCCGATGAGAGGTGAGGCGAGGGCACGGCCGGCGTCCGCTCCCTCTCGCTGGAGCCCGCTGCTCGGTCCGCAGCACGCTGTCCGCCACTCCATGTGCGGCCCATCACTCACAGCCGTTCTTCAGCCTGCCGCACGTTGCCAACTGCGTGAGACCATTCCGGAACCTCCCCCCCCCCACCCCCCCCCCCCCCCCCCCCCCCCCCACCCCCCCCCCCCCCCCCCCCCCCCCCCTCCCACACACACACAGTGACGGTCAGGGCGCGGTGTGTTAGCTCCGCGCGTCCGAAGAGATAGCTTTTTCTTGTCTTGGAGTGGGACGCGTTGCGTCCTGAGCACAAGCGTCCGCTTTAGTTGTCTTCGTCGCGCCATTTTCGTAGCAGTCTTGATCTGCTAGCTTTCGTGTTAGTTGTCTTCGGAAAGTAAGCAAAGTAAATGCAAAGGAGAGATTTAGCCACGGGATTCTAGCATGAGGAATGTAATGATACTTGATGAACTCTCGAGCTACTCTTTTAGAAACCAGTGTAATTTTCAATAAGAAGAAAATGAATCCCTTGAATAGACAGCCCTTTTGATCGTCTCGCCCGCCCTGCCCTGAAACAGCTTGAACATGGTAGCTCTCAGTTTCAAGGGCAAAGTAACGTCACAAGATACAATGTGAATCACCTGTCAGACACGCTTGATTGTCCACGCAGGTATTGCAATAGCACATACATCGCCGTGAGGGGAATTAAGGTAGGCGCATTCTGTAGACATGTCATTACGATCGGTGGTCTCCTATGTCGCATTTAGGTAACGATCACTACAGGGCCGTTTATTTCGCATCAATGATTACAGTTTTCCCTCGATAGGTTGATACGTTCTGTCGTCCTCTGTTGGGTCGCAACTGCGAAGGTTTCTGCTCACGCTAATCTATGAAGCGAATTGAAGTTTTAACCAAAACATTAAAGAAAACACTCCCGCGCTACGGGCTCGCACGCACACAGACACACTGGCACGAACCTGTGCTTACGTACCACAATACGTGTACACTTACGAGGTATCAAAAGACAAAATGTATTGCCTTTTTTGCAGTACATCAGGCCTTGAGTAACTGATATGTGATAAGTAACGGCACAAATACATAACGACTAAGGGCACAAACAGGAGTAATATTACGTAGGTGAGCCAACTCACATATAGGCGTCTAAACATATCGGAGGTCGTACTTTTAAGCCAGCTGCAGGTTTAACAAATATGCGTGCAAGGTATGATCTACAAGCACGTCAGTTCCTTCAAAAGCTGAGAGGCATGCAAAAAATCCAATACTTCATCAACATGATCACAATAGTCACAGCCAATGAAGGACTTTACACTGAGGTGCTGCTCCATATTCATGGCGGACTTCGACAGTGTGTTGTCGCTGACGCGCCAGCACGACATTCCACCAACGCACGCACCTATACGTACATATGCAGATATCTTATGCAAGGCTTGGATCTCTCTCCATAATGTTCGAATAGGTATAGGTGGTGTGTCCTGGCTGTAGACGGCGAAGGACGATTTCTTGAGGTCGATTGGTCCCCATGAATGAGTCCCATTTCCCTACGTTTTCCTTAGCTGGTTTCAGTGCATGATGTGGCCTCTATCCGCGCCGAGTTTTGCCGACAAAATACGGATGGTGGAATGCAAGGTCGTTAAATGCCCCCTGTACCCCATTTGGCTTTTACGCATTTGATATGCCAGGACAGTGGCTAGTGCCTGCACATCCGCTGTTTCATTTCCAGTTGTGCCGCATTTGCATGAAATACAGACGATTATTATCCTGAATCCCATTTCTGGTAGACGATGTGAGGCCTCAAATATCCATCAGCACTGAGTGGTTCGATGTATATTTTTCAGCGCGGTAACCATGGATAGAGAATCCGTGCATGCCACACATTCCAGGATCCTGTTGCTTTCCGCGTAATCCAGCGTCTACGAGATGGACCCGGCCTCATAAATCATCATACCTTTACATCGAATGCTTCTCTCTCCGTGCATATAAGCACAGCCCACCCACTCAGCTGTTTTTAAGCGTCCGTAAATATGTATTTAAAGTCAGTGGTATTCGTTCTTAGTCCGCGGAAACCATTTTGCATTTAGAATGCATTCAGAGTATCTTGTGCTCATTTTATTTCACATTTACGTTGCTTCCAAGGTGATTTAGAACTTTCCTTAGCCGCCACGTCATGTTGGAAATCGAAGTTAAGTTCGTTGCATATATTCGTCGTCCTTGCATCCAAAGGAAACCCGTAGATTCTTTTCATGCAATCCCTTTCCACTTGATGTATAGCGGAAGTTTCGGTGCTCAGTCTCTGGCACAGATGGTTGTCGTAGCTTCGTGTCATCATGCAGTATCGTATTGTTAAATCATGTTGTCACAGTCGAAGGGAAGGAATCTGCGCCACATCCCCGACCTGCTGGATACTTTAGGATTGGCATTTGCTTTAAAGCCTCGCATTGGTGCATTCGACATGTTTTTTTTTCAGCTTGAGTCTGAAATCCAATGTGACCCAGCTCCTCAGAAACGTAGCATGTTCACAGAAAGCCTGGTTGGTTATGACTGTTAACCTCGGGTATTTTAATTATTTCTCGCTCTTTCACAAACCGTCGAAAGAGAATGGCTTTGCACTTCGGAGGCGAGGATATAAACCCTTATTCGTCTGCCCAGCCACAGACACGACCCGGTGCCATCAGTATTTCCTCGATTAATGGTATGATCCTGGTCTCTAGTACCCACATCGAGCAATCATCGGCATACAGCGCCTAGTATATATTCAGGAGCATGATATAAATGACACTGAAAGTGTCATTTATGACACAAATGACACTGAAAGTGTCATTTATAGTGACATTGAACTGAATAGGGAATATCGCTGCACTTTGCACCACTCTATTGTATTGTTCCTTCTGGTGGCAAAGAGGTGTCAAAGGTGCAAAGGGGTTAAGAGCCCACCGTGTGTCACTTGAAAGGCTCTACCGTCTAGATACGATACTTGGGAATTCATAAGGTATCATTTGAAGCCAAATCGCTGCATCTTCGCTGAGAGCGCCACCTTCGATGTCAGGTTATATGCGCTTTTGAAATCAAGAAAGACCTGTGTTGACTTGACCCGACCTGACATGACCGCTAGGGCGTATTTATGATGGGAAGAACTCCTCTGACCTCAGTATAGTCGAATAAGATGATCAGAGATGCAGATGATAATATTATATCGTACTATTTTGCTATATTGTACCACGAAAACCTTTTGAATGCCATCCTTTCATTAATGTGCTGAGCAATGTCAACTGAATCGGTCTATATAATTCAGGTTTGTCTTCCGGCTGCCTAGGTTTCGAAGTTGGAATTACGATGGAGTGTTTACACGGGGAAACTTTCCGAACGCCAAATGTAATTGAACGTGTCCAGAACTTGCTCTTATTGATTCCCATTCGTCTGTTTGAAGACTGCATAATGAATCTCATCTGGGCCCACCAAGGTGTTTCCATACAACGTAAATGACTACTGAAGTTCGTCCACATTGAAAGCAGTGTTGTTTGCTTCATTATTGTCGGGAGTAAAGTTCGGCATTTGGTAAACCATTTCATGTGCACGATACTGAAGTATGATGAGGAGTAATGTTTTCCTAAAGCATATCAGCCTTCAAAAGGTCATCAATGTCACCACCGACTGAGACAGGGTGGTCTGCCCTCACCCCCCCCCCCCCCCCTCCACGTACACGTCGCTGACCACTCCCAGATCTGCCCACACCTCTGCGCATTGTTGCATAGCAGTGGCCCGCCTGTTCCCCCCCCCCCCTCCCCCCCATGTCACACATGCACATTGAGCGGAGCGTCATGGACGTCTTCCAATGCCGCCCGGATCCCGCAAGATTGTGTTCTTTAGACCGCAATCGTTAAATGCGTCGGAAGACTGCTGGTATGATGCCGCCCACTCATGCAATGACATTGGGGGCTGGCTTCACTTCATGGTTGTGACATCTTGTATCGCTAATCGGCATACGTCGAACATTTGAATGGAGCATAGGTGCGATTTTCTGTTCGATTCCTTGTGCAGCGACACTCTCGAAATTCCCTCTATTTCAGCCGATTAGATGGCTTATAATTGGTTATATTAGCTGTTAAGTGTATTGGCAAGGAGCCTTATGCTTACAGAGCATAATTATGATATGATGTGATACATATTATAAAATATAATATTAGGCTTACAATTGGAACTCTCCTTTGCAAATTGACAAACGTCTAGTCATTTTTTTTCAGGTTAAGTAGAGGTGGTCACAACGGGTGCACCTAACAGTGAATAACCAGATGCGGTTGCATTACATTTATGCTACATACGCGCCGGTAATGTCAAATGGGTATGATTGCTTTGTCAAAATTGTTTGAGTACTGTACAAACGTGATCTGGCATATGCTAACAGCATGTCGATGATTTTTGACATGTTAGAACTAATGAAGTGCTCAAGCTAACTTATGTTTGGTTTTGCGTTCAGTTTTGCGGGTGAATAAGCATGTGCAACTGCGACGAAACAATACTGCAAAAGTTACGCTCCAAGCGTCAAGCTTCAGCACCTCTTAGCACCACGTTGTTTACGCCACATTATAGGCTGAAGTGTTCCACTGTGTGAAGTTGACTGTGCATTCCATGCTATTTTAAATAACAACCATCTATTTTTGGCCTTAATCCAGTGTATGAACTTCTTCTAAATCAACTGTTGGCTACCATGGATAGCGAATGATGATCAGACTTTACTATAAGCTTCCAACATGCAACGGGATTCCTGCACACTGCTTTATTCCGTCTATATGTAACATATGCAGTCTTTTGAAATGAATATATCTCTGATTGTACCTCCGTCAGGCGAACTTACATTATTTTATTACATTGATTTACTTACAGCATTCTGTGAATCCCATGTGAAGTCTCTTGAAATCGGTATATCTTTTATTGTAATTGGTTGTTGTTGGGCGAAATTACATCATCCTATGAATGTCGCTGAGTGGCATCACGGCTCTCTTGCATGGCTCCATGTTTTGCGTGGATTTAAAATGTTATTGTTTTAAATCAAAATTGCATGTTAAATTGTCCCTCCGTTTTAACTTAAATTTATGTACGCCTTTTGTAACCGGCTCTAGATAGTTGTGAACCTTCCACAGTAAGCAGTAATAGCTTGGGCTGGCACTCACTGCTAACCAGTTAACTTACAGGGAGTGTTCCACGGTGGTATGGAATTTTGCACTGACAATATCCATCTTCAAAATGCTTCGGTGATGTTCGCGGCCCTGCCCTTCTTATGGCCTAAACCGCTCTAGCCTCTTAGCCACGCGCCCGCAAGGATATGCAGGCTTTTTCGTGCCGACTAGGTCAGGGTCGCTCAAGCTTGACCATGACAATGGCCGCACCATGGCAGAACACCACGACAATGGCCGCAGTCGTAGCGTTTGAAATTTGCTGTCAGTGCCGACGAGATTCCTTATCGGAAGACCATTCGCTGACGCTAGCGATACGTCCGCGATATGAGCGATGCTTGAGGGGTGAAAATCATTTTGGGGTCACCCGATAACTTTGTGCTTCCAGAGAAAAATTGAGGCAGTTGAAATATCTGATCAGTGGAAGGGAATTGGTAAAAATAAATGATATCAAGCACTGTTAATCAGCATTCCCTGCAATCCTACGCACACAATGAAAAAATTCAAAATCCGACTAGACGCATCCCTCTTTAAGCAAACAGGTTTGGCGCGTTGACTGTGAATAGTATTCAGGGCCGAGTTTACTGAAAAGTACATGTTTAAGAGCATAGGTGTGTACATTAAAAGTGTTTATATAAATTCTGAACTGCAGACCACGGAGCTCTAAACCTGTCTTGCTCATAACGAGCGAAAATGTTACGCAGTCGCGTCTTTGCTGTCACAAGGGGAATGTGTCGTTTTTTGTCACTGTGATATCATTTGTCGCCGTTGAAGTGAAGAAACTTGCCACCGAATGCGCAGCCAACGGCAAGCGGGCAATGGGGGCATGACTCTCCGTAAAGTTTTAGTTTATTTTGGAGGTGCAATTACGTACGACACGTACTTGTCGTTTCTGGCCCGCTGACTGGTGTACTTCTTCGGTAAAAGGGCTGTGGACTGAACTAGCATTGTTACAAGCCTCAAACATATTATTGATTGCTGCCGACACCAATAGCTTGATCGAAATACCTGCAGATATTTGTTTGCCAAGAGATTGGGCGCACTTCCTTTAATCAAAAAGTACCCAAGGGTCTGCATCATTCCATGCAGTTCAGGAACACAGCCGCCCCGTGCCACTCTGAACATCGTGGTCAGTAACACAGCCGTCCCGTGCCACTCTGAACATCGTGGTCAGTAACACAGCCGCCCCGTGCCGCTCTGAACATCGTGGTCAGTAACACAGCCGCCCCGTGCCGCTCTGAACATCGTGGTCAGTAACACAGCCGTCCCGTGCCACCCTGAACATCGTGGTCAGTAACACAGCCGCCCCGTGCCACCCTGAACATCGTGGTCAGTAACACAGCCGCCCCGTGCCACTCTGAACATCGTGGTCAGAAACACAGCCGTCCCGTGCCGCTCTGAACATCGTGGTCAGTAACACAGCCGCCCCGTGCCGCTCTGAACATCGTGGTCAGTAACACAGCCGCTCCGTGCCGCTCTGGACATCGTGGTCAGTAACACAGCCGCCCCGTGCCACTCTGAACATCGTGGTCAGTAACACAGCCGCCCCGTGCCACCCTGAACATCGTGGTCAGTAACGCAGCCGTCCCGTGCCACCCTGAACATCGTGGTCAGTAACACAGCCGTCCCGTGCCACCCTGAACATCGTGGTCAGTAAACACAGCCGTCCCGTGCCACCCTGAACATCGTGGTCAGTAACACAGCCGCCCCGTGCCACCCTGAACATCGTGGTCAGTAACACAGCCGTCCCGTGCCACCCTGAACATCGTGGTCAGTAACACAGCCGCCCCGTGCCACCCTGAACATCGTGGTCAGTAACACAGCCGTCCCGTGCCACCCTGAACATCGTGGTCAGTAACACAGCCCTGAACGCGCCACTCTGAACATCGTGGTCAGTAACACAGCCGTCCCGTGCCACTCTGAACATCGCGGTCAGGAACACAGCCGCCCCGTGCCGCTCTGAACATCGTGGTCAGTAACACAGCCGCCCCGTGCCGCTCTGGACATCGTGGTCAGTAACACAGCCGCCCCGTGCCACTCTGAACATCGTGGTCAGTAACACAGCCGCCCCGTGCCACCCTGAACATCGTGGTCAGTAACGCAGCCGTCCCGTGCCACCCTGAACATCGTGGTCAGTAACACAGCCGCCCCGTGCCACCCTGAACATCGTGGTCAGTAACACAGCCGTCCCGTGCCACCCTGAACATCGTGGTCAGTAACACAGCCGCCCCGTGCCACTCTGAACATCGTGGTCAGTAACACAGCCGTCCCGTGCCACCCTGAACATCGTGGTCAGTAACACAGCCGTCCCGTGCCACCCTGAACATCGTGGTCAGTAACACAGCCGCCCCGTGCCACCCTGAACATCGTGGTCAGTAACACAGCCGTCCCGTGCCACCCTGAACATCGTGGTCAGTAACACAGCCCTGAACGCACCACTCTGAACATCGTGGTCAGTAACACAGCCGTCCCGTGCCACTCTGAACATCGCGGTCAGGAACACAGCCGCCCCGTGCCACTCTGAACATCGTGGTCAGTAACACAGCCGTCCCGTGCCACTCTGAACATCGTGGTCAGTAACACAGCCGTCCCGTGCCACCCTGAACATCGTGGTCAGTAACACAGCCGCCCCGTGCCACTCTGAACATCGTGGTCAGTAACACAGCCGCCCCGTGCCCCCCTGAACATCGTGGTCAGTGACACAGCCGTCCCGTGCCACCCTGAACATCGTGGTCAGTAACACAGCCGCCCCTTGCCACTCTGAACATCGTGGTCAGTAACACAGCCGTCCCGTGCCGCTCTGAACATCGTGGTCAGTAACACAGCCGCCCCGTGCCACTCTGAACATTGTGGTCAGTAACACAGCCGTCCCGTGCCACCCTGAACATCGCGGTCAGTTGCCGTTTGACGGACTTGTGGGGTTGCCAGGAATAACAGTCAAACCCTGTTAGTTTTCTGCTTTCTAGGTGATGGTTTCAAACCATAAACACATGTTGGGTTCTTGATCATTTTAAAGTGGATTTGATTGTAGAATATCACCGCTGGTATTATACGGCGGTGTCTTGACTCCACTTGTCATTGACGAGGCATGCAAATAGTTACATGTTAGTAGGTTTTTTCTAACAACGGTGTGTCATATCTGGGTTTTGTTTTTTTTTCTTGTTCTTTTTTGCCATCTTTTCATTAGAGTGGGAACATTGGTGGATGGTTGCAGTGAATGGCCTGAACATCTGGCGAATTATTTTCGAAAACTGACATTTTTTCCTGGCTAACTAGAAATTCATAAAACTGCTGCTGAAAGCGTTTGCGTGCGAAGCACTCGGCAACGCCGCTCGGTCTGGGAAAGGGTAACTGTACTGACAACTGCCCGCCTGCTGGCCGGGCTGCGGACCCGTCGAATCCCCACTGACTGGCTGCGGGCCCGTCGCGCTCCTACTGACAACTGCCCGCCTGCTGGCCGGGCTGCGGACCCGTCGAATCCCCACTGACTGGCTGCGGGCCCGTCGCGCTCCTACTGACAACTGCCCGCCTACTGGCCGGGATGCGGACCCGTCGAATCCCCACTGACTGGCTGCGGGCCCGTCGCGCTCCTACTGACAACTGCCCGCCTACTGGCCGGGATGCGGACCCGTCGAATCCCTACTGACTGGCTGCGGGCCCGTCGCGCTCCTACTGACAACTGCCCGCCTGCTGACCGGGGCTGCGGACCCGTCGAACGCCTACTGACTGGCTGCGGGCCCGTCGCGCTCCTACTGACAACTGCCCGCCTGCTGGCCGGGACTGTGGGCCCATCGCACCCCTACTGACTGACTGCGGGCCCGCGCGCCCCCACTGACTGATGCTTATTTATTTAACGAAGGCCCCAGGAGTGCAACAAAAACCCTAGGTTTTTTGGAAATGGATAAAAACCCGGTTGCTTGAAACCGTTGCTGACATGTCGCCCGTCTTTGGTGAGTCCCGTAATGAGCGCCGCTTGTGGGACACAAACGAAGTTACTTCTCTGCTTGATGTTGAGTTGCGAGATGCATTGCCAGCCACTACTGACGGAGTCGGCGCGGTAATGCCATGAATAATGGCGAGAACAGAACCTGAACTACGGGCGGAATGGATTGTGTCGCGATGCAGCAGGATTACATGGAGGGAATCAGTGTAGGAGGGAGCTTTAGAACGAACATTCTACGAAACATGAGCGGCTGGGGCGTGGGCTCACAGAGCGCTTGCACTGGCTTCAAATAATGAATGACCTGCACTTGCTGCGCGGCACCTGCCATTCCAAGAAGGCTGTGTGCGGCTTGTTACTTTGTTTATATGCGGAGCTTCAGCTAATGCTTACGCTCCGCATGGCCGGAGGTGGTGCCTGATTGATGAACCTGTGCTCGCTGAGGTAGACCGTCGGCGGGATGTGGGCCCTCACTCTCGACCTCTCCATGTGGCCCGATGTGCTTCCCTGGCCTGGCCTCGTGGGCTCGGACCCGGGTGAGTCGGCGCTGCGCTCGTCGCGCTAGAGCGACGGCCGCGCGCCCCTGTTGTCACCTCCGACTGCCCACCTGTTGTCACGTCCGACTGCCCACTTGTTGTGCGTCCATGAGGCCCCGCCAACTGTTGCACCTAGCCACACACAGACACGACGTCAGGGAACGGCGGGCCGAGTGTGTCGTGAACCGGCTCGGCACGGGGCAGTGGCGCCAGATCTCGATCGTTTCTCCCGGTGGAATGGCATGTCACTCAGACGTTTATGGTCGTTGCTGAGGCTGGCGCAAGCTTGACCAAACTTGCGGCAAATTTGCATTGGGTACGAAGCCCGGTCACGTCTGGGTCATTTGTCTCCTTTCGCCGCCCGGCGGCGCGCTAAACGTTTCCAGCGGCGCGAGCTCGCCGCCCTCGCGCTTGGTGTATCGTTGGTCGATAAGTCTGCACATAACTTGTAGCCTAGAAGTGACATGCAGGTACTGCTGTGATGTTCCCGGCGATTTGTATGTGCTTTTAGCAGCTTTTGTTAGGCCACGTGCCGTGCCTCGGCAGTGGCGCGTGGGGGCCGGAGGGCTGTTTGCCTGGCTTCACCTCAGTCGTTTACGCGGAATGCCGTCCATCCTGGTCTATAATGCGCTGGCACGGAGACAGCGCGGCGCCGGATCGCCGACTCCCGGACACGGCCATTGCCGGCTGTCCGGACTGGCGGCCCGTCTCCAGGCGGCGCGCGGCCGGCGGCGGCCGTCTGTATCGCGGCCACCGCCGCGCTCCTGACGCTGAAGTACGGCGCGGCTGTTCCGAGTGGTGCTTGACTCGGTCAATGCATGTCATCAGCAGTGTGCTAATGCCGTGCAGCCCACTTACGCTGCGTGTTTTGCCCTCCTGATTGATGTCCGCGAATGCTCGAGGTTCTGTGACCTTTGTTTTATGGAGTGATCATGTAAGGGCTTCTCTTCGCTCCCTAATTTAAATCAGCGCCAGGCACGAACTCGCAGGAATTAGAGGAAGGGGGAAAATGAACCGGCATCACCTGATGTCATCTTAAAAGCAGCCATGGTTGATGTGGAGTGCAGGTGAACCATATCTACTGCCCACGGGATCGGGGACTTTTGTACTGTCATGCGTGTGGATGATATTGCGTGTGTATGGATTTTGTCGGATAGTGGGGAGCAGATGTGGTCTGAACTGAATACGGATGTTAAAAGCATAGTCGCGACGTGTGTTTTACACTGTGTCGGCAACACAGGGCCTTTCATGATTTTGTGTATTTGACATGGATGGTTTGCGTTGCACTGCCTGACCATATGGGAGGAGCAACCAATTGAGCAACTGGGCTGTGCACGCTGTAGTTGCCAACAGCGAGATCTATCTTTAATGGCCTAGGTCGAGCTCGCCAAACCGTGCAGCTCCGGCAGCAGACACCTGGACCCGGCCGACCCGGGTGACCCCGCCGACCCTGACGACCCCGCCAACTCGCGCGACCCGGGCGAGTTGGCTTGGTTTGGTATGGTTTGGTTTGGTTTTGTTCGTATCTTGGGACCCCAAATCGTGCGGCGCGACCCCGCCGACCCGCGACCCCGCCCACCCGCCGGCCATGCGCTGCCGGCGCTTACAGCAGCAGTGGGAGGGGGGGACGGTCGCTGGCCGCAGCGCGGTGACCGGTGCTGACCACTGACGGGCTGGGGCAGACCAGGGCAGCGCGCCGTTCGTTTGTTTGCGTCGACACGTCAGGCATGACAAGAACGCTGTATTGGATACTGCCCTGCGCGCAATCCGGTGACCAAGACGGACTGTGTCACCTGATGCGGTCACTGCCAAGCATGCTTGGGCTGCAATGCTGAGCTTGTGCCCGCGCGACATACATGCCTGTGAGGGCATATACGCCTGGACGGGGGTACGCTTGGATGTAGGGTTGGGTGTACATGTCATGCCTGTGCGGGCGCGTTTGACATCAAACGGCATTAACGCCAGCCCGAGACACTGAGGCAAGCTGTCGATGCATTATGCGATTCAAGGATGATTCAAGGATGGACGTGTTACTTGTGCTTTAATTCCTTACCCGAAATGCAAATATGCTCTGCTTATTTTCCATGCAATGGCCGCTGTTCAGCGCGCCTAGACTACCTAGCCACCGTATTCGTGGAACGTCATTTTCGCTCTGTATGCCCAACTTTCCAGCAATCTTGTCAACTCTCCTTCATGGCCGAGAAATTCGTAACACCACGGGAAGTTTGAGAAGTCGATGGCTGTCCACGTCGCATACTAAATATTGACGTGCTTTCCGGCGGTATCCGCCGCCACATTCCGTCCTATCTCCTGAACATGAGGACGTGATCACTAGCGGCCAATAACGGCGTTTGCCGCTCCCATATTCCGAGACGATGCGCGCCTAGCCCCCATATCCTGGGACTGCGCCGTCCCAGCGGTGCGCCAGACGTGTCCCAGGAGGCGCTGGTGGGCTCCGGGCTTACCGCCGGCCGCGCCGTCCCGTGACGTATCTGCGGCTGTCTGCGACATCCCGGCGGCCCGGTCGTAACAGCGTTACCTCACTATCGAGCGCCGGCGCCGGTACACCGGTACATGTATTGATTGGTTGAGCAGCGAGTGCGGCCCGCCCGCCTCCGCTACTGCCGCCGCCGCCACGCTCGGGGGCGAGTTGCGCGCGTCTCGGCGTCGGCGACGACGACGACGGCCGGCCGCCAGTGGCGACCGCGCGTGGTCAGCTGGTGCAGGCGGGCGGCGGGGGCGCGCGCGCGCGGGCCGACCGAGCTAAAGGGCAGAGGGGGGCGGAGGGGCTCCGCGATGGTTTTCGGTGAGTGGGCCGGCGGGTGTCGGTCCCGTCTCTCGCTGTTGTCACACTGGCTTGCGTAGGCTCGGCACTTTCTATTGCCATGTCAAGTAAGTGACCGCTGAAGTGCCTCTGGATCCCCGTCGCGCCCCGTCCGTTTTAACAATGCTGCCTGGTTGTTGGGTTCACTCCTTGATGCTCCTGATCCTGTCCAGTGTTCTGTTGGTAGTAGCGTTTCGTTGTCAGTTTGGTGTAAAGCTCTTGTATGTTTGGTTGTCCTGTGTTATGTTCTCTCTCTTTCTCTCTCTCTCTCTCTCGCCCGGCTTTGTCTTCTCCTCTGGCCAGCTTAAGTCAAGTTTATATCTTCTAGTTGCGGGTCTGGTTTGCTTTTGTTTTTTGTTACTTGGCCAAGCCAGTTGCGTCCTTCACTCTACGTGTCGACAGTTTCTCATAGCTCCGCCGTAATTTAAGTTGTTTTGTTTTGCATGTTTTCAGCCTACCGGCCATCAAGTACGTCATTTTTCCAGCCTTTCGTTTCCTTCGGTAGTTCAGAATCGAACTGTTTATTGGAATGTATGTTTGGAACCTGTGTTCACACTGTGCGATTCAAATACAAGTTGTACCTTCGCATTGACAAAGTGGCGAAGTCGCTCAATCGTGACACGTTTTTTATTATCATGACTGACTAAAATGTTCCGTTTTCAGACAAATGCGAAGCGTGTTTTGGGTACTCTTTTTCGTAGGTGTCAGGATAAGAAGCATACCGCTCACAATGTGTGTCACTGGGTCGCGAGGTCGCGCACGCGCCGATAAGCGGTCCTGACCTGGCCATGATTTCCTAACCATGCATACTTCGCCTTTTCCTCAAAGGAGGTGTTCCACGTTTGCATTATATTTTGATCTGAAAGGGCCATTTTGAAGATCATTCGGTGCAGTTCACAGCCCTGTCCTCAAAATCTAAAACACTCCAGTTTGTTACCTACACGCCCGCAAAGATGTGCAGACTTTTTCGCGCAAACTTTTTCAAGGCCATCCATGCATGCATGACGCCATAGCAACGTCATTTAAATCCTGCCACCTTACAGGCCAGGCGGCGTTCAAGGCCAGATCGTCCAGCCGTTCAGATCTCGCGAGCGCGATTTCTAAATATACTGGACGTCGATTGGCTCCCAAACAACGTTGAGCAAGCTATACAAACTTCAGTCGCAGAGTACCTTTTGTGCTGCACAATTAAATAAGTTGGACATGGTTTTTTCACTTGCTTGTTATTGCGGAGTTAAGACTTGTAATCGAATAACTTTTGCTGCTGTGAGGCAGTCTGCCCGGTGAGCAATCCGATGCTACCGGCATCTTGTCACTGGTGCTCTCCGCCCTGGTGCCTGCGATGGGGTCCGCTCGGTGAGCAATCCGATGCTACCGGCATCTTGTCAGTGATGCTCCCCGCCCTGGCGCCTGCGATGAGGTCCGCCCGGTGAGCCATCCGATGCCACCGGCAGCTCGTCAGTGGTGCCGGGGTCATTGGCAGATGTGTGTCGTGCTGCCCCGCTCGGGGGATCCCTTTTGTCCACTCCCGTTCGGCGAGCATCGCAACTTGTCCGGTCGGCGGATGCATCATGGTTATAACGTGCCAAAGATGCCCAATGATTTGTGGGTTCTTTATCGACACGTGTAAGTGCTTTGGTCGTATCCAAACACTGGGAGAGAGAGGGAGAGAGAGAGAGAGAGTGGTGGCTGGGGAGCTGTTTTCGCCGATCAGTGGCCCAGCGCCTTACGACCTGGCCACCAGGCTGCGTCATTTGTAGATGTGATAAGGTCATAATGATGGAAGGGGCTGTAGGTCACGTGCACCAAACAGGGATGTTTAGTATTGACCGCACGAGAGGGACTTGTGTGCTATGTTTTAAGGAAAGCAACAAGTACATAGATTGTGTAATTAGGCAAACATGTGATACGATGGCAGTGATACAATGTTCGACCCAGCATATCGTGCCGTATTACGTGCCTGTCGTCTTCACCACGTCGATGTTAACCCTTCTTCGGTATCCGTATGGTGCATATGATGTTCTGTAGATTCACTGTCACTTTCAGTTCGGATTTTGGAGATTTTTTTCCGTCTTTCGGGCATGCCAGTGTCACTGGGTAGTGTGACCCATTTCGTGCTGTATCGCTCGCACAACCCTGTCCGGTCCTGTTTACTTTCGTTTGCAAATTGACTTCGGGAACAACATTAGTGAACTGGGACTGAAATCCTCAAATCACGCTATTTCAAAAAGATACGAGTTCTGCACGCATTTTTGTTTCCCTGACTTGAATCGTTTCGCCCTAACTCAATTTGTATCGCTCCGGGTATGAAAGGGATTGTTCCACATTTGTATCGGGTTTTGAACTGAAAAAGCATTTTGAAGATCATTTGAGGCAGCATACGGCCCTACCCTTCTCAAGATTTAACTCCCTCTAGTTTCTGAGCTTGACGTCCGCGAAGATGTGCTGACTTTTCCGGGGAGACTATTTCAAGGTCGCCCAGGCGTTCATGGCGTCATGATAACGCCATTGGAATTTTCCCATTCCATTAACCATGCGGCGACCAAGGTCAATAAAAGTATAGCTGTCAAATCGTTCATATCTGGCATTTATGAGTACGATCTCTAGTCATAACGGCCGTCAGTTGGCTCTCATTCAATGTTGTACAAGGTACGATGACTTAATTGAACAATGACGCATTGACGAACATATTTACTGAACAGAAAAATTGTGTTATCTAGAGCAGTCTTTTCCGCTTAAAGGTGTACCATTGAGTTTAAGTGAGCTCAATTCATCACATGTGATGATTGCTTTAATGTCTTCGAATGTAAACTATTCCTGTTAACGCCCTGCGACGCGAAAAAAAACACCAGTTGGGTTAGTGTCATTTCATTTGATGCAGGTGATCGTGCTTTTATTTGCTTCGGATCACGCATGTCAACATTTCGGTCACATTATGGCATTGTGGAGCTGGCCACGAATCGTTGCTATAGCAATTAGGGCTGCTTAACAGGTCTCTAAGAAAACTGTCATTGTTGGAGTTGTGTCTGTTGTGTTTGTGTCTGTAGGTGTCATTTTGCACCCCAGTTAAGGCGTCCGTGATCGTCTACTTTCAAGTCCTGTAATAGTAGATTGAACAGCTTTGTTATGCAGTGCTGGACATGTTAAGCCATTACCGGACAGACGGCTTTCTCGCCCTCAGTCCGAGGTGAACCCCAGCTAATCTCCGCCAGCCCCAGTTCATGGAAAAAACTAAACACATTGGTGTCGAGCGATATAGGTTGTATTGGACAAAGCTAGTCTGAACTTGCATCGTATTTTTCATTGAATACCATCGATGGCCACATTTAAACCATATTCATGCGGGTTTTTTGTTTCAATAACTAGTCTGTGAAATCGCCGTGATAAAATGTAATGTCTAATGAGATGTGTAGGCGGACAGCCTGTTGCATTTTGTCTTATGTAGCATGAAAGTTACAACGACAAAGCTGTAGGTTTGGGCAGCACGCCAACCTCAATGCTGTTTATTGCCGTTCGCCTAGCTACCTAATTGCTGTTTTTCACGGAATGGGTGTATCAATTAAATATTGCTCAAGTTGTCAGCGTCGTAGGGAGCATCCAATCAATACCTGTTTTAAAAGGACGATAACAAGCGAGCAAGAACGCGTGTTAAATGATTGGCTGACCAGTGCCGGGCCCGCCTGGTTGCGTCACGGCCAGTCCCGAACCCGCGTGGTTGCGTCACGGCCAGTCCCGAACCCGCGTGGTTGCGACACGGTCAGTCCCGAACCCGCGTGGTTGCGTCACGGCCAGTCCCGAACCCGCGTGGTTGCGTCACGGCCAGTCCCGAACCCGCGTGGTTGCGACACGGCCAGTCCCGAACCCGCGTGGTTGCGTCACGGCCAGTCCCGAACCCGCGTGGTTGCGTCACGGCCAGTCCCGAACCCGCGTGGTTGCGACACGGCCAGTCCCGAACCCGCGTGGTTGCGTCACGGCTAGTGCTGAACCCGCGTGGTTGCGTTACGGCCAGTGCCGGACTCGTGTGGTTGCGTTACGGCCGGTGTCGGACCCGCCTGGTTGGATTACGGCCGGTGCTGGACCCGCATGGTTACGTTACGGCCGGTGCTGGACCCGCCTGGCTACGTTACGGCCGGTGCCGGACCCGCCTGGTTGGGTTACGGTCGGTGCTGGACCCGCCTGGTTGGGTTACGACCGGTGCCGGACCCGCCTGGTTGGGTTACGGCCGGTGCTGGGCCCACCTGGTTGGATTACGGTCGGTGCCGGACCCGCCTGGTTGGGTTACGGCCGGTTCTGGACCCGCCTGGTTGGGTTACGGCCGGTACCGCACCCGCCTGGTTACGTCACGGCCAGTCGGAGGCGGCCATCAGGTGCGGCCAGCGGCCTATTTCGATGGCGAATCTCTAAAAAAACAAACAAAACAAAAACGGAACGGCATTCTGGTATCTTTACAACGTGGAGATTGCCGGGGGACGGAACTTGATCAGATTATGTGAATTTGTCAAACGAAATGTGTTCGCTGCACGGGTTTCTCGGCGTATTTTGATTGAATTGGCGCGGAACCTTTTACAGTGCAGTGTATATTTTGTCTTCATGCGTGTTTGTTTTTCGTTTGATGCATGTATCTTCAAGGTGCACTATGACTAGCAGGGTTCGCAAACCCGTCAAACGGTGATAACATGCTGTCAACTGGTCAGCAGGCGCTGCGCGTGTGCTCATAGCCACTGCTAAGTGCATGTCACCGGTTACGATGGTCGAGCGTGTGTCCATGACACATCCTAACACGCCCACGTTTTCTGATCGTCTGATGTACAGACACGACCCGGCACGGGTCGGCAGGGTTGTGCAGTGGACAGTCACCGCTGCCAGCGGTCCCATCCTCTGTTGCCGTCCGCCGCTCGCGGCCGGCTTCAGTGCGTCACCGTCGCCAGAGGCCCCACCCTCTGCCGCCGTCCGCCGCTCGCGGCCGGCTTCAGTGCGTCACCGCCGCCAGAGGCCCCACCCTCTGCCGCCGTCCGCCGCTCGCGGCCGGCTTCAGTGCGTCACCGCCGCCAGAGGCCCCACCCTCTGCCGCCGCCCGCCGCTCGCGGCCGGCTTCAGTGCGTCACCGCCGCCAGAGGCCCCACCCTCTGCCGCCGCCCGCCGTTCGCGGCCGGCTTCAGTGCGTCACCGTCGCCAGAGGCCCCACCCTCTGCCGCCGCCCGCCGTTCGCGGCCGGCTTCAGTGCGTCACCGTCGCCAGAGGCCCCACCCTCTGCCGCCGTCCGCCGCCCGCCGCTCGCGGCCGGCTCCGGTACGCTTCGGCAAGCTCTTGAGGATTGTCGCCGGGAGGGGCCGGCGGCAGAGCCCAGGCTGAGCGGCGGATCGCGACTCCCGGAGACAAACCACGAGGTACGGGGTTCGATTCCCCGCGGTGCCCGCCCTTCCTGCCAGGGTGAGAGGGAGGCGACGCCATATAGCCTCAGCAGCTGAGTGCGTCGTAAAGCCCCAATGACGTGACAGGACATGACTTCCGGGAACGATGCATCGTTCCAGGTCGGGAAGACGCCTCGCTTTGCCGCGTCGACGGCGACCGTCAGACGACGCGCGTTATCACCTCGGGAGACGAGGTCGGCGCTCGCGGAGGCGGCTGCCACGCCTCGGGCGCTTAATTGGGGTCAGCGCGGAGGCGGCCAGTGGCGCAGCGCACGGTCGGACAGGTTATCTCGCGTCCGGTGCGGCCGGCGCCTGCGCTCCAGTCGTCAGTGACGGGCGGGATGGCGGCTTCTGGTCATGCTGTCGGCCCCGTGCACGCACTGGGCTCCAGTGGTCGGGCCGGGGTCTGGTGTGCGCCTGCTGACGGCCGCGCCTGGCCGGGTCGCGGGGAGATGCGCCTTCTCCGCCGTCAGTGCGGGCCGACATGATCTACCGTACTCCTGGCCGGGACGACCGCGAGCCGATCTGTGACTGAGAGCCGGCGGGGGCGGGCGCGGGCAGTGACTGCGGAATCAGTCGTCGCTCGGCCGGGGATCGGCGACGGGACTGTCGAGCTGCGACTCCGCCGATCGCTCGCAGCTGGCCGACGACTCCCGGTGGATCGGCGACCGGACTGTCGAGCGGCGACTCCGCCGATCGCTCGCGGCTGGCCGACGACTCCCGGTGGATCGACGGCTGGACTGTCGAGCGGCGACTCCGCCGATCGCTCGCAGCCGGCCGTCGGTTCCCGCTGGATCGACGGCCGGACTGTCGAGCGGCGACGCAGCCGATCGCTCACAGCCGGCCGTCGGTTCCCGGACCAGATGACGTTCCCCAGAGGAATGACCTTCGACCGCGGTAACGGTGCGGGGATGCCCGAGCCCGGGCGGGACTGGCCGGGGCGCGTGGCAACCGCTCAGGTGACGCCGCTGCCGTGTGTGGGCGCTCGTTGGTGTGATTATGTCAAACTCGGGCCGACGTGATTGTGAAGCACTGCCCGGCGGCTGATTGATCATCCGCTGTCAAGCGGGGGCGATTCCAGGCAGACGGGCCCGAAGGCGGCCACCCGGCGCCATTCTGTCCCTAATTTGATTAGGGCTGCGGAACAGAAACCATTGGATCGATTGGTTCTAAGACACCCAGCGATACTCCGTTTGGCCCATACGGCTCAGCGGGGGACCGTGACCCGTGATAGGACGACAGCGAGGCTCTGGACCGAAAGGTCGAATAATGAAGCTTTGCCGGACAAAAACCTCACGTTTTTACGAAGAATCAATGGGCAGAAGCCAGTGATCTAGAGGAGAGACAGTGTAAGAGTGACGTGATACCACTGCCATTAAGTCAGCATGTTCATCATACATAATTGCTGATCGTTCGCGCTGGAATGGTTTAGGGACGCGTCGGCCAGGTCCGTCCTGCAACAGTATGTTGCGCGAAAGTCAGACCCACCTGCTTATTTAACACCAACCTCCACGGGCGCTGGGCTCCAGCGACTAACACGATGTCCGACTGAGGTCAACCGTTCTTGTCTGTTCGACATGGCCGCAGTATTGGGCATAGTCCGGCTAGCGGGGGCCAGATACTAATGTGCTTCGCTGATTCCCTTGCCCACTTTATCGCCTGGCCGGGCCAAGGCGCGCGTGCGCACATTTCGTCAGTCTTTGGGACGGATGTCGTAGCTGACTCACCGCCACCTTAAAACGACTGGCCACCATCACTCAAAGCGTGGCAATGGATCGAACTTTTATTGCCCCCGTGGAAACACTTGCTGCGCTGACGGCACGGCAGTGTAGCAGATCGCAGCGTTTTATCGTCGTCCCTCGTCCTAGTCATAGCTAGCGATGTTTGCAAAGTTTTCGCGTCATTCGAGCGATCTCAATTCCTTGCATGTCGTCAACTCGGTCGTACGGCGTGTGCGACCTCGCCGCCTGTCGCATGAGTCACCTTGAGTGGGCTCTAAACCATGATGAGGGGTGGCACGACCCGTGAAATCTGCAAATTTCTGCCTCAAAATCGGCCAAATCTGTTTTGCTCGAATAGCGTTGGAACGGGCATCCTCGCAATCGCCTGACTGTGGAGACACTGACACCATCGCCAAAAGCGTCCGAGCCGCGGGAGATAATTCTTTCACAGCCTGTTAGCCAATTAGCGCTGTGCATTTTTAACGTTCCCAGCCATGGTATCATCACCCGTTGGCGATGTCCACCTGCTCTCAGGCCCCACCGCGTCTGCCATTGGCTGCGCACAGCATTCGTTCCGCACATTTGCCACAATCCACGGCGACCGCGCGTTGATGACGTCAACTTGCATCATCGTAGTTCATAATCCGCTCGTAGGTCCACTCCGTCGATGATCCGCATGCTGATTTGCCTGCTGCCCCATCGGGCTTCCGCACGCCGGACAAAACATAGTTGCCAAACGGCATGCGAATTGTGCGCGCGTTGAGTGCGGCTGGTACGGGCACCGGCAGTGGCATCATCATAGCTGTAATGTGAACGGCTCCCCGCTCACCACCAACCGGCTGTGTTGCGCGCGCCGGCGAGGTCAGGATCAGGGGCGTCCGGACCGGCGATTGGCCCCTGATGACCCGGTGACGTGGCCGACCCGCCAGGTGGTGACGGGCAGGTCGGGTCAGGCGGCGCTGCACGGCGTCAGCCAATCACGGACGCCCAGGCATGCGTCCGTCCTGATCAGGCGCCTCACCAGCGCAGCCCAACCAGGCTGCGTACGCCAACTCCGCGACGTGGGCGTCACTTGGGGCGCCAATCTCAGCTTAATCTCCGCCTCATGTATCGAACGTAGTTAACCGCGCTAATCGAACACCTGACCCCTTATGTGATATTTTCAGCTCGGCTCCAGCAGACTTAGACCAGAGGTCAAGGATCAATGCTTGATGCGTATTTTGCCGGGGTTGATCTATTTCGGAGTGCCGCAGCAGGATCTGGGCCCGCGCGGTGACCCTTCGGACAGCGCTGGTCGATCGCCAGCGGTGCCCGCTTCTCATTGGGCCGACGAGTTCAATGTCATCATGTGGCGAATGCTCATTGTCACATTGTCATTGCCATTGTCTTTTGTACCATTTACAAACTTGGACTTGGACTTTGGAGAGAGCGGCAGGGTCTCTGTTTTGAGAAACATACTGCGAAGAAAATTAGTCACATAAGCTCTTTCGAGGTACTTAACCTTCGGACGTCTGGAGCGATCCGTATACGAAAGCTGCCGTACCAGTAACGCGCATGAACTCGTCTGTGTAGGCCTCTTATCAGATAATTAAACAAGCTTGTGGCTCATCTTCATCGACAGGAGCTGAATTATTTGGGTTTGTTTTTGGCGTGTTGTATCCTTATGAGAGTCATCAGTTGGTGTCGCGAGTCTTGGGGTATATTTGATGTGCATAGTTACCGTTGGATCGCTTGGTGTTGCCCAGGTTTTCTTCTATCTAGCGTCGCCCATCGTCATGTGCATTTATTGCAACTAGCACAGGGACTTTGCCTGTTACTGTAAACATCGTTAACAGCGTGCTGAATAGACAAGAGTACATTGTGGCAAAAGCTCCAGTTTTTTTCTCTTCGGATCGTTGTCTTGTTTTTGGAACAAGGACTTCAATGATAGGAATGGGTTGTGTCGAACTTCCGCAGAAATTCAACGCGCCAAGCGACCTTATTATATGCTACGGCCAAGCTGCGGTATAGCTTATGCTGCCCGTCAGCTCGTAAGTAAGCAATGTGATGAAGCTGTGTAAAGCTCAATCGCAGTTCCGAGTATTTTGGGGGCCTCGTGATTCGGGGCAATATGGTGCTCGCATGCATTTAGGGATTTTTGTTCGCGAACTTCCGGCTTCCCGCCGGTGAGTTATTACTTTTCAGCGGTTTCGGATTTCAGCTAGACACTGCCTTTCACGAAAGTTGAATCGTTTTTTAATAATTAGCTTACTTTACTTGTGAACGAGGCACTTTGAGCCGCGGAACTTAAAATATAATAGATGGTTGTGCTGAAGAATATCGCAGTGTCAAGTGCTAGTTCTCTGTCCTAAAATATAAAAACTGCAAGAATATGTAATTCGAACTGTCATAAATCGATTGTTACGGAGTTGGGTTGGTAATTCAATAAGATTTCATTATGATACCAACTAGAAAATATATGTCACATGTTTTTGAAGAAATCGTTTTCTACGAAAAAAGCATTGCGAATTTTGCAGGCGATTTACATTTGAATGGTTTATTGTAGGATACGAACCTTTACACCTAGCCTGTAAAGTTGTCCACAAACACATATGGACAATTTTCACTCGGACTTAAAACTTGGGAAAATACAACGCTGGTGAGCACTATAACTATGGTGAAATTCAATAGTTTATAATATGGCTAGATGCATTCATAGAAGCCTTAAATTTCGCACACACGAACGCAATACCATCGGCTTCCATGTCACCCTGATGAAAAAACTAGCATGCCACTGGCTACTTTGTGACTCTGATGAAAAAGCTGTGGCACGTGCCGGTCCGCAGCACGCACTTTTTTGCCGACCTTCCTCACCATTTAGCGCGGCGCGTTCGGGTCGATGGAAGTGATAGCAGCATGCGGGCTGCCCCTGAGCTGCATCGCAGAGCGGCCTGCCAGCCGCCGCATCTGTGGAGTGGAGCTGCGGGACGCATAGGGGCCTCCCCTCACGTCGCACCATGCTGACGCCGGCACTGCGCAGAACAGCTGGATCGCCTCGCTGGTGTAGGCCGCAGAGGCCAGGTCTGGTCAGAAGGTCAGGTCACCGGCCAGGCGAAGCTACTGCCGAGAGGACAGCGGCGCCTGAAGGCAGTGCTCTCGGTGGGACTGCCGGTCGATGTTGGCACGGGTGGGGCAGATCAGAGGATGTGACATTGCTTTGGGGATATGACATCCCGACCCGGACGAGCAGCCCGAGGGAACTACCTCTGAGGGCGGGGCCGCGCTATTTCTCGGCATGTTCATCTGTGCCGAGGTAGAACCCCGTGTTCGGTGGCATGCCAGACCCCATCTAACGTGAAATGGCTTTCGCCTTACTTGTCGACGTCGAAGTCCTTGCGTGCAGCCGCGGGACGGCGGGCGGATTCGTGTTTTTGTGCTACTGCTGGCCGTCGGTGACGTCAGGGCTCTGATCCTGGTCTTGTAATCCATGCCAGATTCTTCGTTGGCTTTCGCAGGTATGCTGAGGGAACTTACCGGTCCCCCCCCCCAAAAAAAAACCGGAGTTCTGCGGCCACGGTTCACGGCCGAGTGGGTCACTTACCTCTTCTTTGCAACCGTCATCAGCCGGATATGTCGCTGGACTCTCCCTTAGTTTGCTGGCGCGGGGGTCCCTCATTCGTCGTAGTGTCGAGTGTTATGGGACGCTCACCTCATTGTTCTAGTCAAAGACGCGTCCAGTAAACTACGCATCTTGCGTTTCGTGACTAAAACTCTGGCATGGTGGCTGAATAACTTCCGACATGCTGAGAAACTGGCAGGGTAGAACATAATATTTGACATGTTAATGCCAGACAGCGGGGTCTTTCGGTGGGGAAAAATGCAGAGAGAAGCTAGAACGGTGTCGTTTTCCCTGCTATCCGGCATTATGTGTCGGGAGTCCCCATATTGAAAATGATCAGTCTCCATTGTACCAGAGGTCGCTGGTTAAGTGGCGCTATCAAATAAGCTGTTCTTTTTTATTGAGACATTCACAATATTTGGTAGCCTCGTATCCAACATAATGATCTTTCAGTGGCAATGTTATGTTGGAATAACGTTTAACCATTGCATCGTGTTATGTTGAAGGTCAGTTGGTATGAGTATAACCTCTCATTTATTAATGTCAAAAATGCATGTCATTATATGGACGAACCGCTGAGAAATCGCAGTTTGAAGTTTGTTGAAATGATCAATCCCCACTTGTTGGCATGCTTCCGACCTTTTCCCCTAGACTACGTTAGATGTTTGGAAAGGTTAACACGCGCCCGGGTGGCCGGTCGGATACCCTTCGCTCGGGTGGGGGGTCAGTCTGACCCCACTGAGATCTCGGGAACTAAGAGAGCTAGAGACACCAAATTCACAGAGTGCATCGACCTGCACGTGAACTCTCTTAGGCCGAAGTTTGAGGTTACTAGGTCATGATCTTCGGGTCAAATAAGGTCAAACAAGATCAAATTCCAGATTGGTCTTCAAAGAGCTCCTGGAACCTAGGCAACTGTTCTAAGAAAAATTTAACACGCTCAGTTGATATCAGTGACCTTGTTTGACCTTTTAACACGCGCCCGGGTGGCCGGTTGGATACCCTTCGCTCGGGTGGGGATGGGGTCAATTTGACCCCCCCCCCCCTTGTGAGATCTCGGGAACTAAGAGAGCTAGAGAGACAAAATTCACATGGTGTGTCGACCTGTACATGAAATCATCTAGGTCAGAGTTTGAAGCTCTTAGGTCATGACATTGGTGCCAGATAGGGTCAAACAAGGTCAAAGTCCAGATTGGTCTCCAAAGGCCCCTAGAAGCTAGGCAACTGTTCTAAGCAAAATGCCACTTGCTCAGATCAGGCCCGTGACCTTGTTTGAACTTTTAAAGGTCGCTATGACCAAAATGATATAAAACTATTTTGAGTTTTGCATTTGCATAAGCAACAAAGATTACGCTAGGCAGTATTTTCTTAAAAACAAAATGTTGACCTGGGTCATTTTAGGTCAGTGACCTATTCTGACCTATAAGAAGTCCATGGAAGGTGTGTAATGCGGCTTTTGCTATCAACATATTCGAAATAAGCATCAGAAACCAGCCCATACAGCAAGCCCGAGAGTAATAAAACAGGTTGGTTTGACCTTGGTCTGACCCTCATGCCTGACCCTAGGTCAATGTCATTTGCTTATTCAATTGTTGTGTTGACCAGAAATTATCTCAGAGATGTATGGCTTCGTCTAACGCTCTGTTGTTTCATCGGATTGAACGATTCCCTAAAATGTGTCTTCGCTAAAACCACGGCCCGACTTTGACCTACCACGGGTCAGCAACCTTACAAGGTACATCTAAATTTTTGATGTCAGACGATCCGCTATTCAATTTTCTACAGCCATGCAAAATTTGGCGCGGCTACGCCGCGCCGTTCGGAAACCATTTCTGGAAAATCTTTGGGGGGTTAATTTGACACCCACCCGAGCGGGTGTTAATATTCAAATAAAAAGAAGCCTCATCAAACGGTAACTTGACGTATTTGCTCCTAACGTCAAATATTATATGCGTGTTAAGGTTGTGCAGGGAAAAATTTGCCTCCTCGCTGCGTTGGTATGCGACACACTACGTGGGCCGAGCTGACGCGCTGAGTCCCTTTTGAACCATGGGGACAGAGGCGTGGATCCATCTCACAAGTGGTGGGCAATGAGCGTTTGGTGGCCCATGTGGTGTCGTGTAAATAATTGGGCTATTGCAGCACTGTCCTCGAGCTGGACGTCGCTGTCTTCGTGGTCCTACCCCTCTTCGCTGCCGCGCTGTTGGCAGCGACGCTACAGGACTCCAACAGGTGGTCACAATGGCTGTTGTACGCATGCAGCCCGTGCGTACGACAGGGTTTGTTATTGTTGGCTGACTAGTTCAGAATCAAGACGCAGCGAAGCTGCTGCGGCCTGTACAGCGAACAGCTTACCGGAGGGTGACCATGTAAGAATTGGTCGAGATGTTCAATATTACGCGCGTGTTCAAAAGCATAATGCTGCACAGTCTGAGTCGCTGTGACCATGTAGACGAACTGGCACGGAGCGCTATCCAGTGCCGGAGCTTTGCCACGCGCCCCGTCTGGCGTGGTGTGGGCGGGCTCGACCTTCGTGTTCGGAGTCGTGGCCCCCGCTGGCGCGCGTCGCCGAGCTCGGACGGCGCTGCGGCCTTTTGCCATCGAGTGACCGCAGTCCGGCCCCTCGCGTTGTGGGCAGGACCATTACGCCGCGATGTATGGAATCCGCCACCTGACTGACGGCTAATCGATGGTGCTCTGGGCTGATGCCTGCGGTGTCCCCGGGGGCGACTGCCGGTGCATGTTGGCCGGCCTGGACTGCCCGCGGTGTCCCCGGGGGCGACTGCCGGTGCATGTTGGCCGGCCTGGACTGGCCCGCGGGGTGTGCCTTGGGGCCTGCACCGTCGGCGAGCCCTGGGTAAGGACCATGCGAGGGATGAGCGCGGGCCGCCGCGCCGCTGCCGTGAGTGCGTCCGCACGGCCGGCGCCGCTGGATGCCGACGGTGGTCTGGCGTCCGTTCAGCTAGTACCTACCACATGTAGACATTCCAATACTCGTAACGTGACTTAAAGCCTCCGACCCAGTACCTTCGACGCCCTTGGACGCAAGGACGATGGTTAGCGATGGAGGGACGCTGGGGTGTCTCCGCCTTCGCAGAACGGCATTTGTCTTTTGAGGTGGCGTGACGAACGCACCAAAAGCACTCCCTGCGTCTTCTTCTGGTCGTGGCCGCGCCTCCGGTCGGTCTGCCGCGCGTTTCAACAGCTCACGCTCGTCGACGGTGGCCGTGCGCGCGCGCCGCCTGTGGCGCGAGGTGTCACGCTGCTGGGCATCGGCGCGGCAGCCGTCGCCGTTCGCACGCACGGTCGGGCGGCGTCCTTGACCGGGACGGGCGCGCGCTGACCGGCGGCGCCGGGCTGATTACGTCGTGGACACGCCGAACGGGTCGATGCTCTATATGACGGGACGTCCGGCCGGCGCGCTGGTCAGCGCGCACCGATGCCGGCCGGCCGGTAATCCGCATGAACGGACGGCCGGTCGTTACCGATGTGGACGGCACTGTGCCGACGGGAGTCTCGCGGCCAGCCGAGCCTGCCGCACGAGCTGATCCGTGAATTGATGGCTTCATTGGTCTGTGCGGCACGCTGCGGAAGCCAGCGAACTGTGTCGCGGCGGAGACGGACGGCTGGCCTTGGTTTTTTTACGCGTTTAGCTTCGGATCCGGTGATGTGTCTGCTGTGGACTGCGGTGGCCGCGTCTCTAGTCGGTCGGCTCGAACGTCGCTGACGCTCCGATCGGCCTCTGTTCTGGTCCGGTCTGACGCCGCACCGGTGTGGCCCAATCCGGCGCCGGCTTGGTCTGGGTGGAGCCCGTGCGGGTCCGGTCTGACCTCCGCTGGGCCGATGGCACGCCGCAGGCTTGTATGGCCGTGTTCGGGTGTAGCGTGACCCGGCGCCGGTCTGCTCCGGCCTGGCGTCCGGTGGCTGTCGCGCCCGTCTGGTGTGACGGGATCCCGGCCGAGTCTGACCCGACGGCGCCCCCACAGGCTCCATCATGTTCCACGTGCGCCGGCGGTCGGCCGACTATCAGCCGCGGAAGCGCAAGAAGAAGCCGGCGCAGCCGACCAATCTCTCGGACGTGGACCATAGCTACCGCGGCCACGACGAGGCCAGCCTGCCGTTCCTGGTGGAGCTTAACACGGACGGAACTAACATCCGACACACGGCGCCCAGGTAACCACCGGCACGCGGCGGGTGTGTGACAGCAGACATGCCACGCCCAGGTGATCGCTGACATTTGACACGGGGGTGCCGAGGCGACCGCCGAGACTCGACGCCCAGCGCCCAGTGAACCAACGGGTAGCCATCGGTGTCCGAGACACGCGTATCGATTCGGCACATAAAACTTCCACTGCGGGCAAACATGTACTGCAAGGCTACCAAAACACAGAATTTTTTACCCTCGCTCCACGACTCTGCTGTAAGTATAGACACTGCATTGGTCCACAAAACAAATACGTATGTCAAGCACGTAGTGACATGGGTGGTACGCCTAGGTCCTGTAGACTCATGAGAAAAACGGAACGGGACCGGAACGAGGACTTCGCGAAATAAACAACGCGAGTCGATTTTGAATAATACCTTCGGCTCCCGAGTGTACGCCACCTTCAGGGGCTGGGGATGGCACCCAAACAAGGACACGGTAACCGGGGGCGAGGGGGTGAGGTAGTGGGGGCAGCTCCCCCAACCAAAAAGCTGGGAGGGGGCATGCAAAAGTCTATTCTGGCCTGTGAAAGGCCATTCTGGGGTATTTAGGGTTCCTTGTGACCAAAAGAGAGCAATTCCGAGCCTGAAGTGGGGCTTTAGAGGGCCCATTCTGACCTTTAGAAGAGTCATTCTGGCCATAAGAGAGTTCAGTATGACATGCAGACCCATTATGACCTGCAGAAGGTCTATTATTTACTATCGAGGGTTTTACTCCTTGTTTACTTGTAGCCGGCCAAGTACGGTCTGTAGGGGCCCAGTATCATGTTTAAGAGGGTCCATTCTGGTATTTTGGAGTCCCCCACCCAACCTGAACATAGATCACGTGACCCTGCACCCAAATCCGTCTCGGCTACATCGCCGTCGGTTGTATGCGTGACGTGATCAGCGCTGCGCCAAGAAGAGCACCACAGGGCTGGGGTGGGGCTGCGGCTGCGGCTGTGGTTGCGGTTGCGGCTGCGGCTGCGGCTGTGGCTGGGCCTTGGTCCGGGACTGCAACTGGGCCTGGGCCTGGGACTGTGGCTGAGCGTGGAACTGGGCCCGGGCCTGAGACTGCGTCTAGGCGTGGGCCTGGCGCCACGGATGGGTGTGGGCCTGGGACTAGGCCTGTAACTGGACTTGTGACTGGGAATAGGACTGGGCTGGTCCTGGGCATGGGACTGCGCCTGGGCCTAGGCTCGGGACTGCGGCTGGGCCTGGGCCTGGGACGGGGACTGTCATTACGGCTGGGTCTGTGCCTGGGTCTGGGCCTGGGCCTGGGCCTGGGCCTGGACCTGGCCCTGGCCCTGGCCCTGGCCCTGGCCCTGGCCCTGGGCCCGGGTCTGGGCCTAGGTCTGGGTCTGGGGCTGGGACTGGGGCCATGCCTCATGGCAACACGAAACCTAAACAGTTGTGTCCCTGGTTTACCCGGGGACGCTAGGGACGTGTTTTGGTGGCAAAACACGCGCATTATCCGCCCCCATAGGCTCCGGGAAAGTCGGGCGCCATTTCGTGACATCCCGGATAGGCATCTTTAAGAAACCTTAGGGGTTCACATCAGGGGGTCCCACTCATCAGGACGGGGGGTAACAACGAACAAAAATTTTGGCACGTCCCTGTCTCACTCCACACGTTCAGAGGCATCCATGTGCCTATGATTACCTCACTGGCGTGACGCATGGTTCAAGCTTAAATTTGTGCCAGTTCAGGACTTAGTCACAGCCCATTCACAATTCAGCACCAGTGGGAACCAAGCCGAAAATCCACACTTTATCGGACTTGGAGAGTGACTAAGAAAAATGTGCTCATCGTGCCCAGCATCGTAGCGGTCTTGTAGCTAATTCATGTGAGCTTGAAAGACGACACCATGCGGGCCTGGCGTGTGTGGCTGCATTTATTGATGTGCACGTGTGCTCTGATGCGCAAGTTTGGTATTTCGCGCGCAGATAACAAGACTGTTATAATCTGGTAGCTTTACAACGCATTTCTACTAGGCGTGTATTCTTCATATGCGCTGGAATAAATACGCCTCCGACACACGCTACTCCGGTAACTATTGGGACACGTTACATCGACTGACACCCAACGTTTCAAGCTTGTGACATCCGACACGCGGCGAGCCACAGCCTGTAGAGCCCGACACAACAGTACGGTGTGGCCCAGCTAACCTGACTCTCGGTATATGCCACTCGGGTGACCACGTGCTGGATATAGCACCACGTAGAGGGAACCTAACTCATTACAGCATTGGGTTAGTGGTGCTGAGGGTTAGTGGTGCTGTTAGCGTCGCCTTCTAGAGACAAGCGATGTTTTATGACTGGAGTCGGGCGCCCAAATTAATGCGCATTTTATGTATTCGTGATAGATGCATTCTGCTGCAACACTCAATATGGCTGCATTCCGTTACGCGTCGAACAAGACTAGCTAAGTCGGCGTCCGAGATAGCCTGGCCCACTGACGGGAGCAGCCCCGGCACGGCCCGTCCTGACCCCCAGCAGGCCTGGTTAACGCAGACCCCCGGCTCGGGACCCAGCGATCAAGGCCTCGCTTGGTCACTGGTCTCGCACTTCAGATGCACTTCGCGTTGTAGGCCACGTCTGTGGTTCGCCTTGGATAGGCCCAATCTGTCCCGGCTTTGTAGCGTCGTCGGGCTGTTTACGCTGGATGTGTGGGCTCGACGCCTTCGCCTCTGCGTAATGTGGCGCACCCGGCGTCAGGGCTCGGCAGACCTCTGTTGACGCCGTGTGCCGAGCTCGCCGTCGGGCACCGGGCGGCGCCGGAGGCGTCCGGCCCAGCGAACGTCTCGTACTGACCGGCGGTGGGTGACTGTGTCGCGCCGCAGGCGGCTCAGTCTGCACCTCAACGTCACCGAGGTGGGGAGCGAGCGGTCGCCGCAGGCGGCCGGCCAGTGCCTGCAGCTGACCGGCCACAACGTGCACCCGCGCCACTGCGTCATCGCGCACACGGAGGGCATCGTGACGGTGACGCCGTGCGGACGCGAGGCCGAGATCTACGTCAACGGACAGCGCGTCTACGAGACCACCATCCTGCAGGTGAGGGGCGGCGCCGGCCCGATGGAGGTGTACTGGGCGGTGGCCGAGGAGAGCCCGGTGCTCTGGGTGGTGGCCGAGGGGCGGCCCGGTGTGCTGGGCGGCGGCCTAGGGGCGGCCCGGCGTGTTTGGTGGTGGCCGAGGGGCGGCCCGGCGTGCTGGGCGGCGGCCGAAGGGCGGCCCGGTGTGCTGGGCGGCGGCCTAGGGGCGGCCCGGTGTGCTGGGCGGTGGTCTAGTGAGGCCCGGTGTGCTGGGCAGCTGCCGAGGGGCGGCCCGGTGTGCTGGGCGGTGGTCGAGTGAGGCCCGGTGTGCTGGGCGTGCGAGGGGCCCGGTGTGCTGGGCGTGTCGAGTGAGGCCCGGTGTGCTGGGCAGCTGCCGAGCTTTGCTGGCAGCTGCCGAGGGGCGGCCCGGTGTGCTGGGCGATGGTTGAGCGAGGCCCGGCGCGTTGGACGGCGGCCGAGGGGTGGCCCGCGAGGCACACCCTGACCTGCTTTCAGCAGCTACCACATGACCGTACCTGATGAATGCCCACTATGGGAACCGCAGGGATGGGTTAACCATGCACCATGTGGTCCATATATAGCACAATTTGTATCATTATCGTATCACTATATGTGATAGTCATACAGTCTGATAGTTATGCATGAAGGCATTCAGTAGTGCCTTCGTGTACTTTGGCTTAGGTGGCTGTGTGTCCTGTGCGAAGCGTTTGGGAGATGATCTGTTGGCAGGCGAGGCTGCTCAGGCAAAGTTTAGCATATGTCTGGTCGCCAAAGTGACCTTGAGACGGCGCGCCGACGAAGCGCATCGGAGCACCGTTACCACCTTGATGGCGCTGTGGCGAGGGGTCCTGCATTCGGCCGGTGCATGCGGCGTGTTACGCCTGCTCCACACGCGCCATCTGGGATGACCGTGAATGGTGCTGTCAGACCGCTACGTGCGTGCCTACATCTTCCAGTGTGCGCGCTTTTATTTAGCGTTGATTGGTTCGCCATATCGCGGGCCAGTATACCTGGCCGCATTTGTGTTTATCGCATGTGTGTTTAGTATCGAATAGTCTAGTGTATGGCCACTATCAGGTGTCGTCACATACATGACCACATGGCCACAAGAAGTGTAAGGCCATAGGTACAACCATCAGTAATTAAATGACATTATTTCTGCATTGTGCAGGCAGATTGATATTGTTCGATCACGTTCCGCTCCTTGGATGAATTTTGACGCAGGGAGCGTTTTCATCTTCCCTACATTTTTTCAGCGTACTTATTCGCACTGAATGTGATTAGCAAGTTTATACTCATCAAATTTTAGGAGTCACATCGGTTCGGTCCGCTGATGGCGCAGCCGCTAAGTTATTTGATCAAAACAACCATGGATATCTATACGATCTGCTTGGTAACTGACCGCAACAGACCAATGTCACCGTAAATGTTCGTGTGTCGGAAGTTTTCTTTCAGAAGTTTCCGCTTCCAGTGCTATTTCATGGAATATTATGCCCCTGTATTGCGTTAATATCTCATACACATCAGCACGATACGATTCGTGAAGCCGCTAGGTTTCTGCACAGCTCAATTGAATGTTTATGCCGAAAACGTAAATTTTGCGAAGCTTTTGCGCTCCGTGCCGTGCGGTCATGGGAGGCTCCGCGTCGCCTGGAGGTCATGTATTTTGATGTGTTTTAACAGCCTGAATGAGAGGATAGGCTCAAAAGATGAGCAGTTTTAGCACGAGGCTTCGTGACCAGTAGATGTACACTGTGAGCCATTGTTAACGAGCATTCACATCTTGATCTTGGCGATAATACCGCACTCATCCTATTTCAAACTTGCTTACGCTGGCAAGATTACCTTGACCGTCAAATTCGGAGAAGTCTTTTCATTTATACGTTAATGACGTCATGTGTCCGCTGCCAGACAGGTGGAAAATGAGCCCCTTATCCATCCTGTTGTCATCCGGAGGCTACGATGGAAACGGTAGATTGAAGCCGGGCCTCTGGCGCCTGATTAACCTGTCACGAGGTAACTAATGCTCGCCGAAAGCGGCCTAGCGCCGCGGATGGTATTGGATTGCAGGTGCGCGTAGGTCAAGTGTTAATTTTAGCTTTCGTCGGCCGACATATGGCGGTGAAGACCCAGCTAATATTTAACCTTCCAGTTTCCGGGCGATCGTGCTGGAAGAAAACGTATCGGAAAAGTGGATCGCGGTAGACTGATTTGCATTCATTAATTGTGAACATTCTCGCGTACGCCTGCTGACATTCATGGAATTTTAGAGAGATTGTGAGATGTGGGTGGTTCCAGTTTGTGTGCATCAAATCAGATATTTGTGTTCTTTCTTTCTCTGGCTACAGTGTGATATCATCCAGCAACCCATTCACACTATTTGTTGTTGGTCAAGAACATGCCTAGCAGGCCGCATACAAATTTGCGTTAGATTCATACACGTGTTCAGTTTTTTATTTGCGTGGTAGGCAACACGATGCACGACGTTCTGGAAGTATTTTCGAGCTAACGGGCCTCCCATTGTTGACAAGGAGTAACTTTGAACGGGATCTGGGCGAAGACTGGGGTCCATGAGTGACAGCGCGTCAATTTACGGCCAATGATACCCCATCTGTTAACTGCTATACTAAATTGAGTTCTTAGGTGTTCCATTCCCAGCGAAATGGCAGCAAAAATGATTGAAATCAGCTCTTTCGAGAAGTGACGCTAGCGTTTTCGTTTACCTCCCTTTTTTGTTTTGCGCATTTGAAAATAAGCTTATGGAAATCTGGACAAAGATACGATGGACGGAGTGCCAAGTTCGACGTGATTGAGAATAGACAACTTGGGGCGCGATGTGACGACTCATGTTGCAAAGGCATAAGGATTTGATTCGATTTATACACATATTCGGTTCTGTATTTGCGTGGTAGGCAACATGACGCGCGACGTTCTGCAAGCAACACCCGTATGAAATAGTATTTCCGATCAGGCATGATCATATATAATTGTGATGTCACATGGAATGAATAGTGTCACAACACAAGTAGTGTCTGGAGCCAACGCAATACAAAAAGGCCAAGAAGTGTCGCCATCGGTGCTTAAAAGCAGGTTTCATGCAGGCTGGCTATAAGGAAGAGCCCGCGCAGAAGGGGGGGGGGGGGGGGGGGGGGGGAGGGTGAGTTGTAAGGTTGCGGGCACAGCTACATGCGTGTATGGCGCTGGTTATCTAAGTCATCTGGCGAATGGTGCCGCGCTTCTGATGGCGCGTGCTGCCGGTCACACCCGCTCCCTCACGATCCTGCGTCCGCCTCTGCAGAGCGTTACTGGATTGGGACTCTACCTGGCAACAGTCTGACAGTCGCGAGGCACCGATCAATGGGGTTGTGCCGAGAGTGGTAATTTGGATTTGGAGATTCAGCGTTGGTGTAATTATTTCCCCATCCAGGTCGAAGATGAAATCTTGCATCTGCTTGCATATGCGAGTTTGAGTAAAAAGGAGTTTTTTTGTTTGCTGACGGTGGTGTCCGCGGGCAAAATTTACTTCGCCTAGATTTCTTTACGTGTTCTGTATCAACTGCCGCTTGAACTAGTTTCGTGTATCAACCAAGTTATGTTGTTTCGATGTTTTCCAGGTAAGCGTCTTGACAAAACTCATTCAAGCATGGCTTGAATTTAATGCCTATTTCACAAACCTTAGAAACCTGCTGACTTCTTTTAGTATGTCTCCATAGTCCGTTGAGCGTTAGCCCAGTAGCTAACTCTTAGCCGTGGCCCATCGGTGGACGAACGTGATGACGCTTCTGAAATGATTACCTTTAAAACTTTAGTCGACTACTAACACAAGTTGTCTGACGCAGTTTTGAGCGTGCACACTAGAAAATCTCAGAAACACAAGCCTCGACCTTAGGCGTTGCAGTCTCCGTGGGCTGCGCGGCGTCGGCCTAGCAGCCAATACTAAGTTGTGGCCAACGGGTTGACGAAAATGACGGCGCTTCTGAATACCTTTGGAGCGCAGCCTGAGCGCATATTTCACGTCAGCAATTTTTACGCAGATGAAAAGAACGGGTTGGCCATTAAAGCACCGCGTAGTGGAGCTGTAATTTGGTGGTTGAACTGGAAGAGTGAAGGTAGAATCTCTATTTTTCGTGTTTTTGCAGCTATTTGTCTATCCAGAAGGCAGATTAACACGGCGTCCGCCGTCTGGTGGCACTTGCAGTGGCCGAAACTTTTTGGTTTTACGGAAGTTGGAACCCAGACCATCCTTGTGCTTGCCCTCGAGGTTGCGGTCGGACATGTTCTTTTGATGTAATTTGCAATATATTTTGATGTAATTTGTTTCAGCAATATATTATGGAAAAATGGACGTCCTCAGGCAAACATGGCATGACCCTGCTCGTTTTCTCTGAGCTCATTTCGACCCACCCTATTCAACACTAAGAAGACACCCATTCTGTCAGCAGTAATGAAACCCCGTATTTCCTTCTGGGCAAGGGGCCCCTTGAGTAAAACACCAAGGGTGCATTACCGTTTCCGGTCAAGGGCTGAGGGGCCATTCCGTTCCATCACGGGTAGGGAGGCCTTCTGACCCGGGCAGCTAGCCCCGGATCAGCACAGGAACCCTCAATGATGCAACAACATCCCTGATCACCGCTGGTAGTCCAATAATTGTCACACGGACTCCAGTTTCGTGTTGTTCTGTGTTCTTCAGAGATATTGAGTTCTCCCTGACCGTAGATTGTAAATAAAATTGGGTTCCTAATTTGTATTAACAAGGCTAACCCATTTTCGTCTTAAAATGCTCAAGATTCTGTTAGAACTGATTTCTGATAAGAAAGCTACGTAATATGGTCTTCAACATACGCGCTTGCTAGTTATAGCAACAACAGCCTCAATGCCCGGCGTTGCAGTCTCCATGCTGTGCGGCGGCGGTCTTGCGACTGTAATACTAAGCGATGGCCAATGAACAGACGAAAAAGGTGACGCATCTTATGGGGGATGGCTGGTGAACTAGGTAAATCGGCATGCATGTTAAATGTAGGGCAAAAGTAAGCCAAATGCAACCTTAATCTGAAAAGTGGGGGCCAGTTAACATTGCTGCCCCGCACTTTGAAAAGTGGGGGCGTGGCCCCCCTGGTCCCCTGTTCCTACGCCCATGTCCAATTGTGAAGGCGTTGCAGCGATCGGTGCAGTAGGTTCTGAGAACTTATTGTCTGTTTTTGCATGTAAAATTTTCCCTCCGCATTTCTAAGGTGTTTGAACTCAGGCCAGGTCTCGATGTTATCTCTCCATGGCGAATCTCATTACACGGAATCGATTGCCAAATATTTCAAGGCGATTGGACGAATCTTTTCGGAAAACGAGCATATCTGCTTCATATATCGGTTTTCTAGACCCTGCTGAGAAACTACCCATCGGCATGGATTTCGCGCTTCTTCCTTGTCTACCATATTCGGTTTCAGATGAGTCGGCGAAACCGGGGCTGATGCGCAGCATTATTTCCAGAACAGATGGCAATTTATTGGCGACGCAAGCACTGGCGCGTCCCCACGTCATACCATAGCTGCTAACGCACCGGATAACCGGAAGAGCTGTGACAACCCCGAGAAAGGCGAAAAATTATCACCCTTAGCGTACCCGTGTGAGAGGGGTCTCGGGGAATGCCCTCGGGGACGTGTCCGGCCCGAATCCGTATCCGTATCCGGCACGCGGAGACGCGAGTGTAGATAAGATTGACGCGGATGTGGCGCACACGATGTTGTGCTGTGAGAGTGGTAAAGGCAAGGTGAGAGTGTAGCGGCGCGAGGCCTACACTGTGGCGGAGGGAAGGGTCGCCGATGGGTGGCTTAAGCATGCGTACGCTATGGATATATAGTGTTGGGTGGGAACCATGCGTGTTTAAAGTTTGTTTTAGTGCTTTTATGGTCGACAGTGTTGTCAGCGTTAAAACTGTGCACAGGCGATCGCTGTCTGTCTCGCCATCTGTCCACTAATGGCAGATGAACCAACAGACCTCGGATTGGTGTCACCGCTGACCATTGATATCCCTTAGGAAAACGGCCTCTAAATGACGTGATATACCGTGTAGCCCGACCACGAAGTTGTTCTCGCTTTTTGTGATCCTACCTTCCCCGGACGCGTTTCCCTGTCTGTCAATCCGGGCCGGCATTAACTCAATGCCGACACCTATGCTTTCGAAAGGACTGGTACAAGCATTATGAGCCCGGTCACTCGGCTGCAACCGGCCGATTGATAGCACGGGCCTCGGGGTGCACATATTCACGTTTGTGTCACTGTACGGGGCCTGGGCTGTGGACTGAAGAAAATATCGGGGTAACTCCTGCCACCTTTCTCTAGCGTCGCTTGATTATAACCAAGTGCGACAAGAGCATTTAGGAAATGAGGCCCGATTGAAAGGTGTTGCGGTTGAAGTGTGGGTGAGGGCGGATTGGGTGTCGTTGGTGGACGTTGGTAACAAAATTGGTTGAGATTCTTTATTATTGGACGAAAGAAATTTATGTGGCGCGTGCGCGTCTGGTAATTCCTGCTTGATGTGGATCATGCTCGTGTGGTTTGTGCACGAATAGCTACGCGGACTCATGCTTTCTGGTATGAAGCCCGGAGTACCAATTTTACCAGGGTTGAATTCCCTGTCGAAAGCGTTGTCAACGCTTTGCAAGAGCAGTACACGTTTTCTTACTAGCCCCAAAGTATAACCCGAGCTCGCGATAACTGCCGTTACCACGATAGTCGTCGTCATGACAACTGCCGTTGTTATGACTACGGCAGAATCTGCTGAGGGCCGTTTTCGGTTTTTACTGGTAACTGTGGCTTTTGAGCTGTTTTAACCCGCACATTGTGGGACTGCGGACCGAAAAGCGGCGCCGTTACTGTTCTGAATGACGTCAGTACAAATGAACGTTTATGATTGGCGCAGCGGGCAGCAAGGGGCAGGTACCGAGAAGGGAAGTTCGGAACGCTACCGACAAAAAGTTAAAGTTCGAACCAGTGCGTGAATATGGACCATGTGGCACTTTTGTTTCCCAGAGCCAAATCGCGATTCGAGAAGAGCCACTATGCTGAACGTTATAAGAAATCAAAGACACAGTACGACATGTCGTTGAATTCGTGACAAAAGAAACCGCTGTTTGCATAGTTTTTGCTCTGAATAGTGATTATAGCTTTCGTAGCATTTATTATGCAAGCATTTGGCAAATAAGTGTTTTGCAAACATAACAGAAAACACATTGAAAAAGCAGTGCAAATTAAAGGTATTGCTATCATAGCGGTGAACAGAGAGTCCAAAGAGATTTCCTCCGTAGGAGCAGTTACTGCAAATCGAAATTATAAGCTATTTAGACGGATTTCGAGAAAACTGGTAGTACCGATGAAATCAGACGCGTCTGATTTAAGAACAAGTGAAGGTACAAAAAATGGCGTTCTCCCTTTAACGTTAGGGTGTTAGGGTGTAGGGCGTTCTCCCTTTAACGTTAACTTTTTTCTTATTACGTGGCTACAACTGCATGGTCACACGAACCCAAGCAAAGTTGACTTCGAGCTATCGTGTGAATCTATTTCCCCAATGGCTTGGAAAGTCTGTTTAAAGCTCGCGATGAGCACCGAAGTTTTATCGGCCTTCAGCTTGGTCGTTTAGAGATACTTCGTTTGGTTTGTCTCTGCGAAAACAAAAAGCCTCTTCGTCATGCCGTGCTCCTGAAACGTCCCGGCGTTGGAGACAGGTGGAGCTCTTGGGCGTAAGAGTGGTTCCGGCCCCGAACTTAAAATGTCACTCGCTGCTGATACGACCTTCTGCGCGCGACAAGTGACTCTCCAGCCGTGCATATAGACTGTCAAAAGCAGCCCCAGTGGGGCTGCTTTTGACAGTCGCTGGCGGATGTGCCAGCGTAGTGGCACGATGTTGACAGCTCCGGCCGAGCATTCTGCAAAGGCGGACGGTAACTTTTGAGCCCTGGTGCGGTCCCGGCCCCACCCAGCCGTCGGTGTGCCGTCCGCCCTGAGGCCCCCCACCTCTCAGTTGGCTGCGGCAGTCAGCACTGACGATGGCCGGTCTGGCTCAGCGGCTCGGCTGGTCCGGTACTCAGCGGGCATCGAGCTGCTTAGTATTGGGCTCGAAAAGCCGGTGCCGAGCTCCGGTGACCGGCTTAGCTGGTATCGAGCTGTAGCGACGGACTGGTGATATCAACTCAACCGGCCTGAAATCTCGCCCTGCCAGCACCCGCCGCGGCTGCGTGCGTCGCAGGTCGATAGGGCGAGCGGTATCGCTGGCCGGCATTGGGCATCGTGTTCGTACTCCGTTCTCCACATCTGAGTTCATGCTGCTGCGTCCTGGCCGCCGATTGCGCCGACCGCCGCAGGCGCGGTGAGCCGCGCCGCGCTGCGCGCCCGGCGTTTGTTTACCCGCGCCAATATTGCCGCTGGGGGCCACTGTGGTGGCAGGACCGGGCAGGTCCGACCTTGGCTGCGGTGACGACGTGACCATGAGGGGGTGCTCATCCCCAGACCATCGGGCGCCCGGAAACGGCGTACCTGGCCAGTCCGGATGGCTGGGATAGACTGGTTGGCCAAATAGACGTCCCGGAAACCGGGCGGCTCGTGCGCGTACAGTTGGACAAACGTACCACGGGTAGTATTGCTGATGGTAGACCGGCACGAGCTTAGTGAAGCTGGGAGCATTAATGAAACCGGACGGCTCGTGCGCGTACAGTTGGACAAACGTACCGCTGGTAGTATTGCTGATGGTAGACCGGCACGAGCTTGGTGAAGCTGGGAGCATTAATGAAACCGGACGGCTCGTGCGTGTACAGTTGGACAAACGTACCGCTGGTAGTATTGCTGATTGTAGACTGGCACGAGCTTGGTGAAGCTGGGAGCATTAATGCAGGTGGCATGTAGCTGGAGCCCGCGGGTGTGTTGCCTGTGGACGGCTTTCAGCCTCAACAGCGGCTGGGATATATGAAACTGAAGCGGTGGACCGGCCACGGTGGGTGCATGCGTGATCTGTTGTTAGCTGCAAATGCGCGCAACCAATGATGATTTCGAACGTCAAGCGAGAACTGCTTTGGTGATGGGGCTTTGTTATCCGCTAATGACGCTGGCGTGTGGTCCGCGAGTACCATCACCAAACGCGCTCTGGAGACCGCATTGTGCGAACGAACGAGCGCGTCGTGAGCCCTGTCCCAATCGAAGCGACTCAGTACCATGCTGTGTGATGTCGGCGACGGGCCAGGAAGGAGACCGGAGACCGGAGATCTGCGACGTTCCCCCGGCGCGGCGCCCGCTCGCGTGACGTGTCGCTCAGGGCTAACGACTGAACCCTCCTGAGCCGGGACCGTGCGTGCAGGCTCCGTCCCGACCCACCAGCCGCTCCAAGATAGCGACGCGCTCCCCGGTGTTTGTTGATGACGTACCGTTGCCCGGCGGCGCATCGCGGCGCGTGCCGTTGCCTTTGGCTTGCGTGTTGTGGTTGTGTCTGTGGCAAAACTTGGGATGCGCCGGGTTGTGGCGTGCGTATGTTTACGCGCGGTGGGTGTAGTAAGCTGGCGCTCACTTGATTGGCAGCACGGCTCGGTGGTGCAGTTTTGGCCGGGTGTACAAGTTCCGGTTCCTGGACCCGGCCCAGGAGGAGCGGCTGCGCGGCCGCCGGGAGAGTCTGCGCGGCCACGAGTCCTACATGGAGAGGTGAGCTGCGCGAGACCCACGTGTAGAGTATAGGGGGGGGGGGGGGTCGAGGCGGCCACGAGTCCTACATGGAGAGGTGAGCCGCGCGAGACCCACGTGTAGGGTATGGGGGGAGGGGGGGTCGAGGCGGCCACGTGTCCTCAGGTCAGACCAGAGCACGGGCCGATGACACGTGTGCTGGGATGTCACCTGTGCGACAGCGAGATGTCAGGCGAGATGTTGAGTCTTTTGATTCTGCAAATATCGCGATTGAGAGCTTTGGTGCGGGAACAGACTGCTTGGTGATGGACTCGCCCAAACAAACTATTTCCTCCTCCCTCCATGTTTTCCACCCAGTTTACACTTAATTTTGTAAGCTACGTTTTTTGCGTGCAAACCCCTTAAAACCCAGACCTGCATAAATGACATTCATCGCCACTTTGGCACTTGGGCTTTGGGATATAAGATTTCACCAGAGACATTTTTAGGTTATTGTCGTTCTTCCAAGCTATGCGTGCGCGTACGCGAAGTTTTCATTTTCCAACGATATATTTGATTTTGCAAAGCAAGTGCTCATCCATGCAAGCTAGCGTTAAGAGAAAAAAAAGCTCACTCCTTGTTTGAAAAAAAAATATCTGATAAATGGAGTAGGATCATCGACAGGCAATTTCTAAGTTACTTCTGCCATCTATATAGACAGGGGCATGTTGCCGAAATATCAACACATCTTGACGTCCACTTTCCTGGGTTTTTTTTCTAGGAGAGATAAGGCTGCTGTTGCTGCTGTCTTTTTCAAGTATAAGTCATTAATTACAAAAACACCCGAGCACTAGAAAGCTCTGCAATGTTGCCACAAAATCAATAAATAAAACATATTAAAAACGCCGCAGCACATCACAAATATGCCTTAAAAGGGTGCAAGAGCGCACTAACGTCGCTTTAATGCAACTCTAAAGAGCTCGAATGCGTTTCGTAAGAGTGCGGCCTACCAGCCTTTGTTCTCACGCCCTGGAGACCTGGATCAGTCTCTTGGTGAGAGCCTCAAGAGTGGGTTCAGAGTTGGCTTTGAGTCGAGAGACGAGAGCCTGTCGGTTCCCAGTACTGCGAATGTCGCGGAGGAGCGCTTTATCGAGCCTCCTCAAGGCAAGTGTTTCCTGTGTCCCACGCAGGTGAAATGTTCAGCTATGCGCAAACTATGACCAGAGTGCGTCCATGGTGATCCCGACATTTGCTTTCTTTTTTTGTCCTATGACGTGCGTAATAGTTTCAACGCAAGTCAGCTAATCAGCGGTATTGCATGCTGGAATGCTCAGTATCATACCATGCTCGGCCTGATGTAAGTCATCAAATGCGCAAGCCATTCTCGAGCTATTAACAGAGTCCTCGAATCCAGTCCAGTCTTCTGCTTTGGGTGACGTGGCATGGTCGCGGTGTGTTTCAGTGCTGGATAGGCCATGATAGAGAGAAACTTAGCATTATGCGAACTATTGCTCCAACTACGTCGCACCTTCAAGCTCACGAAATGAGGTATTTTGGTACTAAATTGAGACACATTTGTATGTAGATCTCATATTTGGCAGCAGTCTGGCCATCATTTGAGAACCCATTCCAAGTTGAAACAGTCCCATTACAAAACTATGCTTCACACCACGGACGGTGATGGGCCAGCCCAGTCCGTCGCCGAGGCTGGAGACCCTTTGGTGTGCTTTTCGTTGTAGGCTTAAGATTTTAGCTCTCATGGCATGGAACACGCAGACACAGTGGGAGAGACGGGGCTGCGTTACTCAAGTTACTGCGTGAACGATGTGTGCGTAGTCAAGTTGACAGTCAGGCGCCTGATGCCGGAGGTGCACGACGAGGTGATCATTTCGCCTCGCTTGCAGTATGCGCTTATGTAATCGCGGATCCCCCCCCCCCCCTCGTTCCCCTGCGATGATCAAGTCCGACGCTGCTGATGCGGTGTTAACTCGATTCGGACCCCCTTGTCTGTTCGAGGTACACCTTGGCATCGACCCGGTGATCTCAGGTGAGATCGTAATGATAATTCCAACTCGGTTACGCTCCCTTTCGGTGAAACCTCTTCTGCAGCTAGAGTCCCTCAATAAGAAGTAGGATGCCCACCTGCACTGGAGCCGGCGGTGGCGGGGCAGCCAGCGGAGTGGTCTCCGGGGGACTCTCCAGGTCACGCCTGCTCACCTGATGACGTTGGACGGATGATTCCTGCTGGGACTGAACTTTGCACGACGCGACACTTCTTTTGGAAAGCCAATCCAATTACGGGGAACGGGAGCAATCTGACGAGTAGCCAATTAGAAGAAAGCCGGCGGTTCTCAAGAAGCCAGAGTGGCGTCAGACGTGTAGAACTCTGCGTGGATCGCCGAGAGCTGGTGCCGTCCAGGCCGAGCCGCCGGTACTCTTGCCCTCCGGTCATTCGCGGCCGTGCCTAATGCGATTGGGGTGTATGCAGCTGCTGTGCGGGGCTGGTAGGCCTCCAGTGGCCGGCGAAATGTGGCCGGCGGCTGCCGAGGTTTCTGGCCGGGACCTGCCACGTCACGCGGCCTCCCCTCCGTCCACGGGACGCTCTGCTGGGCCGGCTGCTGCTATGACGGTCTGGCCGGCCGGCAGTCTGCGACAGATCGGCATCGAGAGCCGGCCTTTACGCTCGGAGCGGTCTACATCAGTGGCGCTGTTGACGCCGCCCAGGCGATCTGGCCGGCCGGCAGCCTGCGACAGATCGGCACCGAGAGCCGGCCTTTACGCTCGGGGCGGTCTGCATGAGTGGCACTGTTGACGCCGCCCAGGCGATCTGGCCGGCCGGCAGCCTGCGACAGATCGGCACCGAGAGCCGGCCTTTACGCTCGGAGCGGTCTACATCAGTGGCGCTGTTGACGCCGCCCAGGCGGCGATGCGACGCCGGCTCGGCGCCCGTAACGCCGGCGTCGTCGAGCCTGGCGATCGCAGACCAAAGCCCAGTGATCCACGCCAAACACCCGGACTGGGATCGCTCAGGTGACAGCCGGCAGGCCGATCCAGATGCTGGAAGAGTCGGTTAGTGTTTCGAACGTGTTCTGTTGGCCGTGGTCATGACAGTAGTTTGTCGGCTTCCTTCCTACTACATTAACGATATTTTCGGCTGTAGTTATGAGTTTCTAAGTTCAAAAATCGCTTTCCAACGGGCGTGGTCGCCTTGACACGTCAAGTTTAATTTTACAACACGATCTGGGTCATTTACCATGCAACATTAGAAACGAGTCACTTACCTAAACATCGTATGCTGGCTGCTGTCTTTTCTTACATCCTGAGTCGCGCTTTTTATTTTATTTCGCCGTCCACGTATCTACGTATGGATGCGTAACGTACTGACTTCGGCTGTTGGAAAAAGATGATCACTTCTCGCGAACCTCGAAACATAGCTTCTCGCAACAGCTCGTTTGAATTACAACCGGCGGGTCCAAAACGGCGTGCGCAACAATAACCAGCTTGAATGTCGGACAAGAGTATACGACACAGCCGCAGCATCATCATTCAGCACGTTGAGTCCCCCAGCTTGACCTCATCTTGCAGACCCAATAGCAATTCCCTCCCTCGAACCACGCCCACTCTCCCAGCATGTGACTGCTGTTGAGCCCTCAGCGGGGTGCCCTGCTCGTAATTGCACCGAGTCTCCGGGCCGACGTGTGATTGGTCTCGGCGCGGCCGCGGTGCCGCCAGTCCGCGGCCGGTTGGGCGGCGCTCGCTTCCCATTGATCCCCGCCGCAGGCCGTTTAAAAGTTTGATCGCGATCGGTGCGTGCACGGGCTGAGAGGGCACGCGCCCGGCACGGGCCGGTGGGCGCCGCTCGAGCGATGTCGCAACCGGGCCCGACTGAGTCCGAGTCCAGCCGACGCGGAGTCAGCCGGCGACGCGACGCCGGCTGAGTGCTCTAGCTGGCGCCGGCTGGCTGGGCGCCCTGGTTGGCATCGGCTGTCTGAGTGCTCTGGCTGGTGTCGGCTGTCTGAGTGCCCTGGTCGGCATCAGTTGACTGAGTGCTCTGGCTGGCGTCAGCTGGATGAGTGCTCTGGCTGACGTCGGCTGGATGAGTGTTCTGGCTGGCGTCGGCTCGCTGAGCGCCCTGGTTGGCATTGGCTGACTGAATGCTCTGGCTGGCGTCGGCTGGCTGAGTGCCCTGGTCGACATCGACTGACTGAGTGCTCTGGCTGGTGTCGGCTGGATGAACGCCCTGTCTGGCGTCGGCTCGCTGGGTGTCCCGGCTGGCTGAGTGCTCTGGCTGACGTCGGCTCGCTGGGTGCTCTGGCTGGCGTCGGCTGGCTGAGTGCTCTGGTTGGCGCCGGCTGGTTGAGTGCCTGGCTGGCGTCGGCTGGCTGAGTGTCCTGGCTGGCGTCGGCTGGCTGGATTCTCTGGCTGGCGTCGTTCGACCGCCCCGCCGCACCGGCGCCGGGGAGAACGGCTCGGGGAGCGCCAAGAAGGTTGCCTCGCGCGCCTGTCGTATGGTATTGGCTCTAAGAAGTGCAGTGTTATGCACGGTGGTGCCTCCGTCACATTCCACTCCATTCAACACGAGTCCCTCCGTTAATTGGTTTGTTAGGCGTGCAGAGGTGCACGCCGTGACCAACGTAGACATTGAGCAGCTGCTTCGAATCACTTCTTCAATAGTAATCAGCAGTTGACACTGTACACTTCAATAGTAATCGGCAGTTGACACTGTACACTTCAATAGTAAGCAGCAGTTGACATTAGTCCGGATTGCCGTCCCGAACCGATTTCAGAGGCCACGGAAACATGTCTGTAGCTGGCGGAATGAGATTTCCTAACTGGATGTCGATGAAGATGCCAGTCCAGAGTGAAACAGCATATTTAGATGGCTGAGAAGTCAATATGACTTTTGGGACCGGAGCTAGGTGTCGATGGGAGCCTGGTGCTGATGGTGGGGCCAAATGCTGGTGATAGGAGCCTAGTGCTAGTATGGGAGCCTGGCGCCAGTGAGGTGAGTCTGGTGCTGGTGATAGGAGGTGCGTACTGGTGATGCGTATCCAGTGCTGGCCGTGGTGCCATTAAAGCGAGACTGGTGCTGATGGTGGTAGACTGGTGCTAGTAAGACGAGCCTGGTGCTGGTGGTGAGAGCCTGGTGCCGGTGGTGGATGTATGGTGCTGGTGATGGTGCATACTCACAGGCAGCTGTTTTGCTCCGTCGGATCTGATCACTGTGGATGACATGGAATGGAGGTAGTGCACGGGGTCTGCGAAATTGGAACGTGGATGCTTTGATCAAGGCAAGTCGCTCCTACGTTGTCCACAGTGAAATGAAATTGACTAGCAGTCTTGCTGAATAGCAGAGGTCGTTTATCTGTGCTCGTCCGCGTCGGCAAAGTTCTGCGTCGATGTAGAATAACTTGATTGCGGGTATGCCAATCTAAGGTGCCTGTTGCCATATTTAGATACCTATGACCGCTCTCACTAATACCCCCGCCCTTTGTGGGAAGGCAAGGCTATTTTGAGTAATGCAGGACGATAATTACATCGTGTTCGCTTTATTGCGAGATAAAAATACCCGGCCACGTCTGATTCGTACGGCCGGCCGTCCCGCCGTCGTGTCACCGGCTCCCGTTCGCGGAAGGACGAGACGCCGGGCGCTGATTGCACTCGCACGGCGGTGAGCGCGGCGCGCCGTCGTTTGCGTCTGCAGCCGTGCCCGGAGGCGGCCGGCTGCCGGGCGGCCCCAGCAGCGACGGCCACCGCGCCTTGCGAGTGCTGCCGGCGGTGCGGGGTCAGACCCGTCTCAATCATCTCGGCGTCGGACCGGGCCCCGTCGCATTAAGCCGGTCGGGCCGGGCCGACCTTTCGGCTGGAAGCGGCGCGCTTTATGACAGCATGCCGCCAGCAATCAGCCGCCCGACTGAGGTGCGCTGAAACAATCTAACTCGTAAAGCGGCGGCGCCCGTTATGATCTGTCGCCACTGCGCCGTCCGTAGGGGCGGCGGCGGCGGCGGCGACGCTGTGAATGACCTCCCGCTGATCGCTGACGACCGCCTGTGCATTACGGCGCTTGACGGGGGCAGGGCAGAGGTGGCGTCCCCACACGTTGCGCGTTGTTTTGAAGGCTCAGCGGCGTCGGGCGGTCTCTCGCCCCACCAGCGGTCAGCGGCGTCGGGCGGTCTCTCGCCCCACCAGTGGTCAGCGGCGGATCCGCCGGTGGGGGGAGCGAGAGTATCAACGCGCAGGGAACCGCTCCGCAATGTGGCCTGAAGCGGGCGTGAAACAGGGCACCGACGTGCGGCAGGTCGACTACGTACGCCAGCTACGGCCGCGGCAGCGACCCCATCCTGCCGGCGGTGCTCGAGTTCCGCGAGGAGACCGAAGACGCCTTTCTGCGCGCCGTCATCACCCAGCTGGACCCGAGCAGTCTACAGTTCAAGCTTGCGCCCACCTACACGCTCTACATGTCGGCCAGGTGAGGGCGCTGCACCAGCCGCCGCCCGCGAGCCTGACTGCCTGGTGAGAGCGGGTGAGTCTCGGGGGGGGGGGGGGGGCAGACAGTGTTGGCGGGGCGGCGGCGGCGTCTGCAGTGACGGCCGGTGGCGTTGTTGTGCGCCGACCACACTTGACGGTGTCCGAGGGAGCCAGCGTGGTGGGCGCTCCAGTCGGGCTGATTGCCAAGGAAGCGGCGGCGTGCACCCGTCCCGGCTCCGGGCCGCTGGTAATCAGCAGCGCCAGCCGCAGCCCCCCTCCAGCACCAGGCGACGCCGCGAAGACCTCGCCGCCGCCGCCGAGCCAGCGTGCGCACGCGTTGGCCGGCGCTCTGTTTGAGGGTTTCTGCTCGCTGTTGAGGGGCTCTACTGGCTGAGGACGCTTCACTGAGGGCGTGTGTAGGTGCCAACGCGCGAAAAGTGCTGCCTGACTGACCTTGCGTTCCGCTAGCCTCTTGGGCTGGCTAGCCGGCTAACCTTCACCGCGCGGAGATGTTCACCGCGCCGATGATGGTCGGCATTGTTGTGTTCATCTGTACCTACATGTATGCTTTTACTGAGTGTGCCTGCGCCGTTGTGCGTGCTCGAGAATTGCGGGCGCGCAGCCTGTGCCGCCCCGAGAGCGGAAGCGCGGCGCTCCGCGGCCGTCACCCCCGCGTGTTGCCTGGGGAGTCGCTGTCTGGCGTGGCTCGGGGCTCGCGTCGGGCGGCCTCCGCCGGCCCCTGCGCGGCCGCGTGCGTGACTGACTTGAGATGCCGGCTTCCGACAGGTTCCGTGCGAGCACCCACTACCGGAGCGAGCTGACGCCGGACGAGCGGGCCACCAAGCTGACTGAGGTGCTGGCCAAGGTGTCCGACATGGTGCACGACGTCATCGAGGTACAGCATCGTTTGGCTGGGGTAGACCCTCGCAAGCAGACTTTGCTGCATGCCTCTGTTCGAGCCGTAGGTGCTTCGGAACACGGATGTTCTCTCGTCTTGGTGGTTATTGGTGATGAAAAATCTGGCGGCCCGCCGATAAAGCACCTTGAGTTAAACGCATGCTGCGTACTCCCCTGGTCCACTCCGTATTTTTCATCTCGCAAAAAGTTGGCTTTTCACACCGTAATAAGTGTGCAAAGCTCCTGTCGTAGTGTGCGCCTTATGAGAAAAGAGTACGCGGTGCTGGTAATCTCATTGTGTTAACTTATCATTCAAAAGCGTTTTGGCCCGGGAAAGGATGCAAGGTGTGGCGGCGTTTTAAGGGTGGCGATATTTTGATTGATTAGAACCTGCTGGTGCTGAAAAGGTCTTTCTTGGAATCAAAAGTTTCTGCTTGCAGCAGGAAAATGAGGCAAGCGAGCGGCGTACGTAGGCGTAATTCCTTTAGGCGTAGGCGTAGTCCTTTACCACAAAGCCATGCCGTGTGCCGGCTAGGTTGTGGGCTGTTGTGTCGGTCGTGAGAGACGGTGCGTGATTGGGAGCACCGGTGGCACCAGACAGCCGGGGCCCTGACGTCGGTGCGGTACTGCAGCACTACACCCCGAAGCTGCCGCAGGCGTCTCACACTGGAAGGGCTTCGGCGTGCTGGGATTGATTTCGCCCAACCCGCGTGTTTTTGGTGTGCACGTTTTGTTGCTAGGTCTGTGCACGCACTGTTATGTTGGAAGCCACGGGTGGTATTACTTATCCTGACTCTGGTTTAAAGGGAGTGTTCTACATTTTTATGGGGGTTTGAACTGAAGTAGCCATCTTTGATCATTTGGTGTGGTTAAGAGCCCTGCTCCTCTTGAGACCTAAACCCCGTCTAATTTCTGAGCTACACGCCCGCGAAGAAAGGAAAACTATTTTGTGCAGGCTGTTTCAAGGCCATTCAGGCGTGCATGACGCCGTAGAAACGTCATCGAAACCCTGCCACCCCATTGGTTATGTGGCGTTCAAGGCCAATAAGAATATAATCGTCGTGTCGTTCACACCCAGCGTTCGTGAGCACGACTTCCACATGCAACGAACTTCTACTGGCTCTTAATCAATGTTGTGCAGGCTGTGCAAGATCCAAACACGACTCACGCTTTGTGCTGTATAATGCAAGAAGTCAGACGTCCGCACCAGTTTTTGCAGAAAATAGAGTTGTAATCGAACAACCTGAGAATAGCACCATAACCAAGTATGTGAATGTAGTTGAACACCTTAAACTGACGGATAAATATATAAGATCACCACGAAAAGGGACCATAGCACGAGCACATCACGATACTTGGTTCAACAAACACCTCCAGCACCGCCACGGTGCCATAGCCACCTCTTGGGACATTGAAGTACTGCAATTGAGTGCTAGGGTGGCAACTTCGCACGGCTAGTTTAGCGGCACATCAAGGTCATTCAAATGTGCCATGACGTTATCAAACAATGACGCACTGGGAAGCATATTAACAAAGCATAGGAATGAAGCGTTTAGACCAGTCTACACTTGAAAGGATATTTAAAGTTTTAAGTGAGATTATTTTAGTGTATCTTATGCCTGCTTCAATGTCTTCAAATGTTGAACATGCGCTTTAAGCTATGCGTGAGCTATCGTTGATAAGGCGTTCCCACCCTAAAGGACTGTGAATGGTGACTCTGTGACGGGCTTGTCTCAAGCCAGGCTCGTCCGCCTGCCTCCTGCCCGCCGTCAAAACTGGTCCCTGTCGCCTGGTCGTCGCAGCGCCGTTCCAACATTGGTCCGAGCACTTGTCACGGCACCTCGTGACTCCCTCCCCGCTACTCTCCAGAGCCGGCGGCTTAACGCCAATGCGCTGGCCTTCTGGATGGCCAACGCGTCCGAGTACCTGCACTTCCTGAAGCAGGACCGCCACGTCAGTCCGTACAGCCAGCTGGCGCAGGACATCCTGGCCGAGGCGGTGCAGGCGGCCTTCAGGTGCGTGTGGCGGCCGGCGCCGGCGGCCGGCGCGCCCGCCCCCTCGGCCTGGCTCGGCCCGGCGTCTCGGCCGTGACGCCCGGGCCGCCCGAGGCGCCCGGGCACAAGCCTGTGTCGCGTCGCTGGGCGGTGGCGGCTACCGCAGTCTGGCTTCGACTGCCGGCACTGGTAGCCGGCCGGCTGGGCCGACGGCATGTGGCCCGGCTCGGCGAGCGGGTTGGAGCGGCGTGATCCGCGTGGCCCACCTGCTGCCGGGCCGGGGCCGCCGCTCGGTCACGTACGCGGCCGGACGCCGTGGAGGGCGGCCGCGCCCACGGGCGCCGCGTGGGCCGGTCCCGATTGGAAGTCGACCCACGAGCTGGCCAGCCGGTAAATTGTCTTGATTGAACCCCGTCGAGTGCGGGCAAGTGGCCGTGGAATGCGCCGTGTAGGCTGCTCCATTCCCTGGCAATTTGGAATAGTAAGGTGCGCGATCTCATGGCAAACGAGCCAAGAGCTGAGTGCGGTAGGGTGGGCGTGTGGTCGTCAAGAGCATGGTTGTCCCGGCACAGCTGTCTTTCGCGTCCCTTGAACAGGAGACCCTCGGCAGGTACCTGGTGGACAGCGTACAGGCCGAACTGGTGAGCTCCATCAGCCTCTTCCTGGAGGACCGCGACGACGCTAACGAGGAGGAAGGAACCACGGCTGAGGTATGCCCGGCGGGCCGGTCTGGTGTGCCGAGCCCGGCCAGTGGGGTTGGGGGTTGACTATATTTATTTATCTTGCTACGAATCAGTCGATGGAATGCCAATTGAACATCCACATTTTTCGGATTTTGATGCACGTGCATGCGTGGCATTTTTGTATCCGCGAATGTAGCTCTGTCATTAGCAGCTCGGTCCGAGCGGCCTTGTCCGGGCTATATGCCCTCACCGGTCTTCGGGGCGTGTGAGCATAAGCTCTCACTGGTCTTACCAGCGTGTGAGCATATGTTCTCACCGGTCATCAGGGCGCTGTTACCCATCGGTGCGCCGTCTCTTCAGTATCTGTACGCTCTCGTCCATGTGCTCCGTCAGTGTCACGTGCGTCCCCCCTCCCCTCTCTCCAGGTGCTGAGCATACTCGGCAACACCATGGCCCTGCTGCGCCGCTGCCGCGTTAACGCGGCGCTGACCATCCAGCTGTTCTCGCAGCTCTTCCACTACATTAACATGAGTGTCTTCAACCGCATTGTCTCTTCCGGGCCAGTCAACTACTGTAGCAGGTGAGTGCTCGGCCGGGGTGCGCAGCCTTCGGGGAGACGCAGCGGGGATGGCAGGGGAAGGGGCGCAGAAGCCACCCGTGTTCGCACCAAAACGCGACGCGGAGTACAGCGGCAGTGGAGGAAGCCTTACCGGGCACACAAGGCGTTTAAAGGCAACGTGTTCGACACTAGGTGTCAGACAGGAGAGGATGGGATTGTGAAGCCGACCGAGGGCGGTGGCCGGCCGCCGCTCCGGTGTGGGCTGCCGGGGCCGGCGCTCCGGCGTCGGCTGCCGGAGCCGCCGCCCCGGTGTCGGCTGCCCGGGCCGCCGCTTCGGTGTCGGCTGCCGGGGCCGGCGCTTCGGTGTCGGCTGCCGGAGCCGCCGCCCCGGTGTCGGCTGCCTGGGCCGCCGCTCCGGTGTCGGCTGCCCGGGCCGCCGCCCCGGTGTCGGCTGCCCGGGCCGCCGCTCCGGTGTCGGCTGCCGGGGCCGGCTCTCCGGTGTCGGCTGCCCGGGCCGCCGCTCCGGTGTCGGCTGCCGGGGCCGGCGCTCCGGTGTCGGCTACCGGGGCCGCCGCTCCGGTGTCGGCTGCCGGGGCCGCCGCCCGCGAAGACGCGCTCCGCTGTTACCGTCCGGCCGGATGGGACGCCGCGCGGCGCCCTGCCGCCGATCGAAGCGTCGCGGCGCAGATATTGGCTCGCACCGATCGGGCGCGCAATTATTCAGCGCTAGTGGCTGTTTGTGCGGCTCGGCCGGCGCCGGCTCCGCGGGCGGCTGGAGCCCGGCCGGCGCCGGTCACCGGGGGCGAGGACCGGCCGCGCGCCGACAGCCGCGCGTCCAAGGCGCCTCGGTCGGCGCCAGGTCCAGCCCGGCTGGCCGGCGCTTAGGTCAGAAGGCTCGACCACTTGGCAGGCGTCGGAGGGGAAGCGGTCGTGGCAGCACAGGGCAGATAGTGCAACGCCGCCCACGCGGGGCCCCTGCCGAGTGAGGGCTGTTTGCTGCGAATAATCGCTTGTACAGTCTACCTGTAGCACGATCTCGCGGCGACGCTGCTTCCCGAAGGTCTTTAATGAGATCTTTTCCACTGCGGTGGACCGCTTCATTGCCTACTTCTCTGAAGCCGTGGTAATGATTAACTTATGTAGCAATCGCCGCGCCCCGCGCACGCGCGCATGCATGCTCATATGCATGCACGCACGCACGCACGCACGCACGCATGCACGCACGAAGCTGGCGCGGCATGCGATGGGCCGGTGTGGTTCGCCATGTCATCAACCGGCGTGCGGAGAGATGGCTGGGAGTGGCGGCCTTCGTCCGAGACGAGGCACCGGGGCGGGCGACGTCGGTGGCTGTGTCGTGGCATGCATGACCCCAGCTGGTCGGAATGCTGCTCGTCAGAGGCCGCATCTCAGACGTGCTGAAAGCCAGGGAGCCATTTGCAGATTACAGTCGGCCGGTGCGGGAGCAATGCTGGCCATCAGGTCCATTACATCGCTGGAGTCCGGTCGCACTGTTATGGCCCACGGTGGTGAAAGTCTCTCTATATGACCGATCTCAGCGGCCAGTAAGTTGCGGCGCGCATGTGAGAACGAGCTTTTTCTGGGTCCGAAAGCTGAGTGTTGTTACGGGTGGACCTGAGGAAGACGTCCATCTTTTGCATGTGTGAGGGAAAGGGATGGGGATAGCAAGGGAGGTGAGCACAAGGGTGCTGAATGATTCGTAAGCTTGTGCGGCGTTAGCTGAGAAATCGCCACGAGAACACGAACCGCGTGGTGCTTCCTTAGTATTCCTCGCGATCGACTTCATCAACTTTGAAAGAAATCTTCTCGGCAAATCAGCCATATGGTGGTTGACATCGAATGATGGCCGGCCGGCTGCTGAGTGACGTTGAATAATGGCCGGCCGGCTGCTGATGGACATCGGGCGATGGCCGGCCGGCTGCTGGGGGACGTCGAGTGATGGCCGGCCGGCTGCTGGGGGACGTCGAGTGATGGCCGGCCGGCTGCTGGGAGACGTCGAGTGATGGCCGGCCGGCTGCTGATGGACATCGGGTGATGGCCGGCGGGCTGCTGGGGGACGTCGAGTGATGGCCGGCCGGCTGCTGGGGGATGTTGGGTGATGGCCGGCCGGCTGCTGGGGGACGTCGAATGATGGCCGGCCGGCTGCTCCCCTCGCTGTGTGTTGAACCGCGGCCAGCTGCCAGACACACCTGCTGGTGTGCTGGACCTGCGCATGGGGCTTGTTAGCTCGTGCTAGGCGTATGTGACACTCTTGATAGCACGCCTGTCAGGGACGGTGGGGCCGTGGACGGCTGCGTGCGGCGAAGCACGTTGACGGCAGTGTGACGTTGCAGTTTGTGCGGTTCCACGTAGTCAGCGAGCTCAGCCGACTGACGCCGGCCTCGTGTCAGATAGCATGCCTGTCCGACACCTTGTGTCAAGCTGACGGACACGCAGCCTTGGCTCAAGTCCGACTCAGTCACACAGACGCCTGTCTCGAGATCTGCGCTGATGCGGCTCCTCTGATATCAACGCGTTCGCGTCGGCTCGGGGCGGCCCCTGTGTGGACCCCCTGCCGCGCCCCCTGTGTGCCCCTCCTGACGTAGCCCCTGTATGCCCCGCCCCCCTCCCCATGACGCGGCCGTGTGTGGGCGGCCCCTGACGCGGTGTGCCGTGCGCCGCAGGTTGTGGGGCGTGCGTCTGAAGCGACGCCTCAGCCGGATAGAGCTGTGGGCCGACCGGCAGGGCTTGGAGCTGGCGGCCGACTGCCACCTGGGCCGCATCGTGCAGGCCGCCCACCTGCTGACGGTACGTTCCCGGCTCCAACACCGCCGAGCCCCACCCAACAGCGCGCGGCGTGGGGGCCGCCACCAGCTGGCACTGGGCCGGAGATAATCTGACGACGGGAATATAACGCACTGAATCGACTCTGCCCGAGCCACCCAACGCTGACGTCCCGTGACAAAGCCTTGTGTCACCACGCCTGCGTCAGAGATGCTCCAGTGTCAATGGGCCATGTGTGATCAGGTGCGACATATATATACATAGCCAAAATAGTTATGCATTTCTCTCTCTCTCTCTCTCTCTCTCTCTCTCTCTCTCTCTCTCTCTCTCTCTCTCTCTCTCTCTCTCTCTCTCTCTCTCTCCTCTCTCTCTCTCTCTCTCTCTCTCCTCTCTCTCTCTCTCTCTCTCTCTCTCTCTCTCCTCTCTCTCTCTCTCTCTCTCTCTCTCTCTCTCTCTCTCTCTCTCTCTCTCTCTCTCCTCTCTCTCTCTCTCTCTCTCTCTCTCTCTCTCTCTCTCTCTCCTCTCTCTCTCTCTCTCTCTCTCTCTCTCTCTCTCTCTCTCTCTCTCTCTCTCTCTCTCTCTCTCTCTCTCTCTCTCTCTCTCTCTCTCTCTCTCTCTCTCTCTCTCTCTCTCGCTCTCTCGCTCTCTCGCTCTCTCGCTCTCTCGCTCTCTCTCTCTCTCTCTCTCTCTCTCTCTCTCTCGCTCTCTCCCCGAAATATTCACCCAGGAAATAGTCTATCGATTTCTCTCTTTCCCTCGTTATTCAACGAGCAAATCATCTAGCAATGCTCTCTTATGTATGCGTATGTTTCTCGCAGCTGCACTGAACAACTTACGCAAGTTAGAAACAAGGGCTTCCCCGAACGCCTCCAGCCTCCAGATGCATGTGCTGGTGTGTTGGAGCAGCCCACAGCCCCTGCTAGGAAAGTTATTAGCAAGGAAGTGGCAGAAACAATGTGGATAACCTTATCTGCCAGTATACCACACTGAGGTGGCTGAATTGGCTGCAGCCGTTTACGGGCACCCAAGTCGGTGTTGCCCCAACCACTTGGCGCGCCCCTTCTTGTCGTTGCCCACGCGATTGCTCCCATAACACCGTTTGGTACTGGTCCGTCACCTCCGTCGTCACCTCCGTCGTGACGGCTGTCCGGTGGCGCGACAGGCACCCAAGGCGACCGTGGAGGACCTGAGCGTGGTCACCAGCTCCTGCTACCGACTGAATTCGCTGCAGCTGCGCGCGCTGCTCGGCCGGTACCGGCCCGGCCGCGACGAGCCCTCCATCGCGCCAGAGATCATCGAGAACATCGTACGGGTCAGTGACGGCCGGCGAGAGGCCGGCGGCGGCTACAGCCCATCCGGTTGGAACGGTCAGCAGGTTGCAGAGGACCAGTGCAGTTGACGCGTCCTGGCACCCAGCAACGAACTACAGAAACCGAGACGTAGCAGGCAGTAGTTCCGGGGGAGCGGCCAGCGAGGGGAGGGCGACCCCTCCCCGCTGCAGCGGCCGTGAGCCGCGGCGGCGCCGGGGCTCACGGCCGGAGGGAAGGGCGACCTGCCCCGCTGCAGCGGCCGTGAGCCACAGCGGCGCCGGGGCAACTGCTAGAGCGGGTAGTCGTCGGGGCGGCCTGTGAGCGCGGTGTGCCCGGCTGTGTCGGCAGATGGCCGAAGGCACCTCTGACGAGCTGGCGCGCCAGGATGGCCGCCAGGTGCGGCTGGAGGAGGAGCGCCACCTGCAGCTGCCCTTCCTGCTGCCCGAGGACGGCTACTCGTGTGACATCGTCCGCGGCATCCCCAACGGTGGGTCGGCGTCTAGACAGGCTCGCGCCTTCCCGGCGCCGTCACCGCGTAACGCACCACAAGGCGGATGGTGACGCTCGGTCGTGACAGATTGCGATGGTTGCGATGGATGGTTGATTGCGATGGTTGTACTGAGATGAGTGGCATTTAGAGTGCTGTGTGCATCGGAGATGTGGGTTGAGGCAGTAGGAGGGCCTGCTCGGATGCTCGGTCGTCCTGGCCTCTTTTGCGTGGCGAATGGTGGCAGCGCTGGGGAGCTCTATTGGATGGGCTTTGGAATGGATGCCGAGAGCGTGCTCATGCTAAGATGGCGCCGTCGATTCGCTATCAGATGGTGCGCTCAGACGTATTTCGACTTCGAATGGGCCGTGTGCGAGCGTTAGGAGCGATCCAACGGGCTGGCGGCGGCGGCGGTTTCGCTGGCGCCCGGCCTTACGACACCCGTGCCGCTCGTGTACTCGAGCGTGCCTAGCAGTTCGCGTCGAGTGGGAGCCGCCGTCTGCCAGCGGCGGTCGCCGACGGCCGTGCTTGCAGGGGCCGCGTCCGTGTGTCGGTTGTGCCGCGTGTGACCCGCTCGGCGCGCGCGCCAGGTCTGGCCGAGTTCATCGCGCCGCTGCAGCACGCCGGCCTGGCCCGCATGAACGAGCAGCCCACCAGCTGGGGCTATTGGACCATCTACATGACCGACCAGGACCTCAGCAAGCTGCAGGTAGGCGGGCGGCGGCGGCCGGCCGGCCCTCGGACGCGGCACGTCGTCCGTGGGGCATGCTGCTGAGGAAGCCGCGTGTCATTGCTGTACTGTGTTAGCAGTGGGGCAGCGGCGGGCGGGGCGGAGCGTCAATGCAGGACGTGTTCTGGTAACGATGATGCGCGAGTGTCATCCATCCTCGCGAAAAGAGATATTTCGATTCGCCCCGTGACGACCCGTGGGCCGGTTCTCTTACATTTGGTCGCCTACGGCGGTTACCGCGGGATGTCGCCTTCCCGGCATGCTTCCTAACGAGGCCGTGAAACCCCTACTCTGTCAGCCTGGCACCTCCGCGCCGGAGATCCCGCTCCCTCAAAAGTGCTCCGGTACTCGCCGCCGGCTCGCATCCGGCGCTGATGAATGGCCACCTTATTCCCAGTCGCTGCACGCGCGCCGAACGGTTGGCATTACTTAAGTTGTGTCGCTGTGCTGGCGTTCACATTCAAATGTCTTCCTTGACGTGTTGGATGCTTATTAGGCTGATTTCATCCACGTTTACAACACTTCCCGGTGTTTTAAACATATGTCGATGCATTGCCAGGGCGTAGGTATTCAGCTGCGTTCTTGCCGTTGAATGGTAGCCGTTGTGTAGAGGGTCGTGATGGTCCCAGTGTGGAGGAAATAAGACAGAGGTGTAAAGTGTTCAATATAGGTGTAGACCTAAGCAACATTGGTAGTCACGACATGACGACTTCTTAAATGGTTTCCAGCTTTGTTTAATACGTAGGTATGGATACATTTGTAAGATCTCCAGATCAAATCCGAGCTAAAGTTGCCAAGTCTGGTATGTACCAACTTTCATGTTATTCCAAGATAAATGTCAGGTTATCGCTGGATGGCTGGCAAGCGGCACAGCTTTAGCTGGATGTGATTTCGATCGCGATTGTTCGAGGAGTTCTGTGAGCCTGTGTCACCGCCGGTGTCGGTCCGCCGGCGCTGACCGCTCCGCTGTTGTGTGGATAGCCCCGCAGCCCGTCGGCGCTCTCGGTCCGCTCTTTGGCCGGCGTGGCGCCCTTCTCCGAGCCGGCCGTGCAGCAGATCCGGCTCCACAAGACGGCCACCGGCATGGGACTCAGCATCGTGGCCGCCAAGGTGAGGCCCCGAGCCGCCCTCCAGCCAGCCGGCGCGCGCTCTCGGGTCGGATGGGAGGTGCCGCTCGAGCTGCCCTTCAGCCAGCCGGCGCGCGCTCTCGGGTCGGCGCCAAGGTGAGGCCTCGAGCCGTCCTCCAGCCAGCCGGCGCGTGCTCTCGTGTCGGATGGGAGGTGCCGCTCGAGCCGCCCTTCGGCCAGCCGGCGCGCGCTCTCGGGTCGGATGGGAGGTGCCGCTCGAGCCGCCCTTCAGCCAGCCGGCGCACGCTCTCGGGTCGGCGCCAAGGTGACGCCTTCGAACGCCGTCCCTTCCAGCCAGCCGGCGCGCTGCTCTCGTGTTCGGCTGCCAAGGTGCGGCCTCGAGCACGTTCCCTCCAGCCTAGCCGGACGCGGCCGCTCATCGAGTTCGGGTGGGAGGTGCCGCTCGAGCCGCCCTTCGGCCAGCCGGCGCGCGCTCTCGGGTCGGGTGGGAGGTGCCTCTCGAGCCGCCCTTCAGCCAGCCGGCGCGCGCTCTCGGGTCGGGTGGGAGGTGCCGCTCGAGCCGCCCTTCAGCCAGCCGGCGCACGCTCTCGGTCGTGGCCGCCAAGGTGAGGCCTCGAGCCGCCCTCCAGCCACCGGGCGCGCGCTCTCGGGTCGGGCTGGAGGTGCCGATGTGGTGCCGGCGGCGGCCAGAGTGCGGCGCCGGCCGTGCTGCTCGTGCTGTCGGCGCTCTCCGGGCGCTTCGGCCCGGTGCCGGTATCTGAGCCTGTCCCCGCCGGAGTGGTGTGGTGTGGACGTCGGCAGGGCAGCAGGTCTGATTTCTGTGGATGGGTGGGTTCCAAGTGTGGAGGCCTATGCGATAGTTGGGTTTGGAATGCAAGCCTGACAGAGATGAGGATGGGAATAATGCTTACTTACCTTAATGCGACAGCTTACCTCGGTAGCATGTGCTGCATTAGCTGCGTTTACCATTTTTCATCTCTATCACACAAAGCAAATGTCATTCCGGTTAATGAGAGTATTTCGCCGGGTGTCAGTGGCGATTGACCGAAAAGGGCAGAATCGGGTGCACTTGATGCGGCCTGTCTGCGGGCCATGTCTGCGTTCTGGCCGGCCCTGTGTGCCGACTGGGCCCACTACAGCGTGCGGCGCGTGCCTCGGTCGGCCAGGGCGTGGGTCTGGAGCGGCCCGGCATCTACATCAAGTCGGTGGTGCGGGGCGGTGCGGCGGACCTGGACGGGCGACTAGCGGCCGGCGACCAGCTCTGCCAGGTGGACGCCCACAGCCTGATCGGCGTGACTCAGGAGCAGTGAGTGACTGGCCGCTGCTGGCCCGCGCCGCCGGCGCAAGGTCCAGCCCAGTGTGGCGGCGCGCCGTCTGCTCCCGGCAGTCTCACGGGTGACGCCGTGCATGGGACGCCACCGTGCGCAGATCCGTGCGTGTTAGCTGCCAGGTCATGTGAAGCATCGATACGTGCTCTCGTCGGGATGTGAACTGGGAGCGTGCGCCGGTCAGCTATGAGCAGTGCTGTCTCCGGAGCGTGACGGCAGCCCGTCGTGCCGTGGGTACTGTCGTCGTGCGCCACCCTGCTGTCGTCTGGACGGCTGCGGCCGCGTGGCCGCGCGGCGGCGCCGACGCTGAGCCGACCGCGCGCCGTTCGCCAGGGCGGCCGAGTACATGATGCGCACCGGTCCGGTGGTGAACCTGCGCGTGGCCAAGCAGGCGGCCGCCTACCACGGCCTGACCTCTCTGCTGTCGCAGCCGTCGCCGGTCATGGCGCGAGGTCAGTGGCTATCTGGCGGCTCACGTCGACGGGTGGATGCCCCGGTCCCGGCCGGTGGAGGTTGGGGTCCCCTCCGCTCTGCGCGTCCGGGAGGGTCGTGGTGCGGTGGAAGATACGGATAACCTTCGGCATGCGCTTGTGAGCTGTGGCGAAAGGCCTCCCTGACTCTCTGGCTTTTGTGCTTGTCGTGGTTGAGGGTATGACTATGATATCTTCCGCGTGTGCTCCTGCTCTGGGGTAAGGTCTTACTCACCCCTCTGTACATGCTGTTTGTGTTGTTGCATTGGAATGTCTGACTAACCTTCCGCAAGTGCTCCCCGTGTTCTGGTGGAAGATCTGACTAACTATCGCCACCCATGTCGCGGCCGAAGGACGCCCGCCGTCGCCGACTGGCCGTCTGCTTGACCAGCTGGGGTTTGACCGGTTTGTGGGCCTGCCGGCGTCGCCGCCGCTGCTCTGCTCGCCGGACGTGTCCTCGCCGCACCGCCATTCGCCCGACCGGCGGCTCTCACATCCGGGCACGGGCGGCGCCGGCCGCGCCGACGGCCGGCGCGCCTCGCAGCCCTGCGTCGTCGTAGACGAGGCGGACGACGGGTGTGAACAGCTCGCCGCAGCCGGGCCGTCGCTCGCCGCGCGCCACGTGCCTCACCTCTACACCAGCAACGCCTCGCTCGACACGGACTGTGACGGGCAGGAGACCGGCGGCGGCGGCGGCGGTGGTGTGCTGCCCGTCCCCGGCTGGCCAGCCAGCTCGGGTGGCAGCGTCGCGGCGGCCGCGGGGTCGCACGCCGTCGGCACCGCGCCGCGGGTCGTGCCCCAGCCGCGCCCCGACAGCTCCAGCTCGGCCCACTCCGGTCAGCCGCGCGCCGGCGAGCATCGCACGGCCGCCGCCCTGCCCCATGCCTACGCCACCGGCAATCCGCGTGTCTACACTGGCAGCGACTCGCAGTCGCACGCGGGCGGCGCCGCCCGGCGCGTCGCCTCCGCGTGCTACGCGGCCAGTGGCGCGCCGCTGGTGCCGCGTGCCAGCGGCGCGAGGGCGGCGACGCCGGCGGCCGGCAGTCCGCCGAGCCCGGGCGCGCCGGACACAGTCGTCCGGCAGCCCGGCGGAGACGGCGCGCCGGCCGGGCCGGCGGCGGCCGGCCGCCAGCCTGCAGCGCGCCCGGCTGGCCCGCTCCTGCCCGGAGCTCAGCGAGAGTGACGGCAGTCCTGAGCCGCGCCGGCGGCACCGGCCGCTGCGCGGCATACTGAAGACAACGCGTCAGAACAGTGAGCGCCGCCCGCCAGCGCGTCCGTCACTGGACGCCGCATGACAGGACCGAGGCGGCGCCGCGGCACGGCGTCGGCCGGTCTCTTTGTGCAGCACGCTGTGTGGTTGTTGACCTGGACCTGGCCGGATGGAGACGGCGCGCTTGTTGTACCGCTTGTTTCGTTTTTGTTGCTCTGTTGCCGTGAGAAACGTTTCGTTTACTTGATGCAGCGTAGTCGTGTGGAATGATGCCATGTTTCTTTACCCCTATAGAGACTGATCCTTGTTTTATATCGTACGAGTCCCATAATTTTGTATCATATGTATCGGTGTATTTGCAGGTAATGCGTTTGTTTACGTAGCTGTTTTATGTTGGACTTGCCTTACCAGCAGCACTGGTCGCCTGCTATGCGCATGCTAAAGGCGTGTATCTGATGACAAGTTTCAGTTTGGCATGCGTAAGCGTGCTAGATGTGCTGTTTTTCCGAGCACTCACAAACAACTGTATTTCTGTATCGTCAATTTATTGGTATATTCAGCACTGCTGCCCGATTTAGCGTCCGCGCTATAGGTATCGACTGTGAATGTTGAGGCGGGGGCTACATTTTCTGCACGCCAGTGCATCAAGGAGTCGTATAATTTACTGATGTTTGTCAGCGCTGCTCTCCGGCTCCGCGCGCGTGTGCGTGCCCAGTCCCGTCATCGCCCCACGGTCTGCCCAGCGCTGCTTGGACGGTGTTGACGGCGGCTCCGTCGGCGTTGCGGTGCGTGGCCAGCGTCCGTGTGTGGGCGCCGCTGACGCCGTCTCTCCCCGCCGCAGGCGTGCAGCGGGCCAGCGGGCGGGATGCCGCCCGGTCGCCGGCGTGTGGCCGGCGTCCGCGTGTGTGCGCCGCTGACGCCGTCTCTCCCCGCCACAGGCGTGCAGCGGGCCAGCGGGCGGGATGCCGCCCGGTCGCCGGCGTGTGGCCGGCGTCCGCGTGTGTGCGCCGCTGACGCCGTCTCTCCCCGCCGCAGGCGTGCAGCGGGCCAGCGGGGGGGGGGGGGATGCCGCCCGGTCGCCGGCGTGTGGCCGGCGGCCGCGTGTGTGGGCGCCGCTGACGCCGTCTCTCCCCGCCACAGGCGTGCAGCGGGCCAGCGGACGGGACGCCGCCCGGTCGCCGGCCAGGATCCAGCCCTCCAAGTCGGTGCCGTCGCTCAGCTGTAAGCACGGGCGCCCGCCGCGGCGCCGGGGCGCTGACGCCATTGGGTCCGCCTCGCAGTGGCGGGGCGACGGGATTAGGCTCCAGGGTCGTGACGGGTTTTCCCGCCTCCGAAGCTCTCCTTGTTTGAAAGTACGGCCGTCCCGGTCATTCCAAATGCATTGGAGCGCTGCCAGACCGCAGTTACTTTGAGATTGGTGCCTTCGGAGTGGCTTCATTTTGAACGCGGCGAAACTTTCCAGGCGAGGAAATTAATAATGCTGTCCCGCGTTTGCTCCCTTTGACCGCCCACTCATCGACCGAGGCTGGAATGAAGGGATGTGCAGTGGGCATAATTTCTGAGATATGCGTTTTAAATGCATTAATTTGTCTCCGCTCCCTCGCTTTGCAGTTCCCGGAAATATACCGAGGTGACATACAGTCCTTCCCTCTCTTGATAGCCCCGCAGATCAAACGATGACGCTTGCTAGAGTTTGACGTGCATTAATGTACGCGCGAACCTCTAGGTGGGAGACGTGACTTACTGAAGTGTAGAGAGAGGCGACGTGATTATTACTGTATCGTGAGCATTAGCGTCTCGGCCGTGCAAGTGTATTGAATAAGCGTTTTCTGAGCAACGCTAGGACTAGATGACTAACACGTTAGGAGATAGACGGTTTGAGGTACAGGATGAGGGGCCTGAGAAGAGGTGGCCTCGCGGAGGCTCCCCCAACAGACTGGGGCTGGAGAAGCTACGAACGTCTAACATATAGTAAGCCACGGTCCAAGAAAGAGTACCAGACCGCGTCTTATCGCATGCTGCTGCGCCCGCCTTGTGTCGTGTCATGACGCTGCCAGTACTGCGTGTAGGGATGATGTCTGTCACGGTCGAATCACCAGTGTAAGAGCTGTGTGGTACATCTGCCAGTTGCGGGTGCAGTGTATCTGTGTGCCGCGGCTGACCCGTGCCTCGCCGGCAGCGGGCGCCGGCCCTGGTGAGCTGTCGCCGGTGCGCAGGCCCGAGCCGCGGCCCGTCGGAGCGGCGCCGGTCAGCCCTGCCGGCCGGCCCAGCCGCTCGCGATCCGAACAGAGCCTGCTGCCGGCGGCGACGGCGGCGACGGCGGCGCATTACCGGCAGCCGGAGCCGGTGACGCCGGCCCAGTACCAGTACCACCCGCCGCAGACGCCGCCTCAGGTCAGCGCGGCGCCCCCGCCCGCCGCGCCGGCCACGTCTGCGGTCAGAGCGAGCGCGTCCCACTGTCCACGGCAGGTCCCAGCGCCGTTGGCGGTGCCTGGGGCCGGCTGTCGCTGTGCCCCCGTTTCATGGTGTATGGCGCCGCCAATGCTGTGTCAGCGCACCGCCAGCGCCGCTGGTGACGGACGCGGTCTGTCGACAGATGGCGATGGCCCGGTCCGTGTCGGAGCACGACCACCTGCGCTACCTGCCGCCGGAGAACAACAGTCACAACAATCTGCTGCTGCGGCACGGCACGCCTGCGCAGACGCCCGAGCGGCCCGGCCCTGCCAGACAGAACGGGGTACGGCTCCGGGCCATCTAGGCGCGGGGCTCCGGCACTGGGCCACGTGGGTTGGCTGGGGTGGCGGTGAGACGGTGCAGGGTGCTGTCCATGTACTGTCTTTACTGAGGAAAGGTGAGAGGCCTGTCGGCAGCGTGATGGGGTTGTCCACGTTCTCCCAACTGTTGTGACCCTGCTGGGGCGAAGGCGCCTCGCGAGCTTAGCAGCCGTGAATGCGCCGTGTGTGGGTGTGCAGTGCCACCGCCCGAGTGGAGCGGCGGACGAGACGGCCTCCGCCCACCGCCGGCCGCGGGTCCGTGTCGGCGCCCGCCGCCCGTCGCGTGTCCGTGTCCGTGTCGGCGCCCGCCGCCCGTCGCCGGCTGTGCTCCGCTGACGCCGACGCCCGCCGCCGGCAGGTGGCGGCCGAGCCGGGTCTGGACGGCCGACAGCTGGAGATGCGGCGAATGCAGCAGGAGCTGGAGGCGGCGCGCGCCGCCGAACAGCGCCTGCTGCAGGAGGCGCAGCGGCGCCAGCTGCAGGAGCGCGCCGGCCAGCGCCTGGACGCCGTGCTGCAGACGCCGCCGCCGCCGCCTCCCGTGCGCTCCGTGTCGTACTCGGTGATGGCGGCGGCCGGCGCGCCGCTGCCCAACGGCCAGCCGGCCGGCCGCCGCGTGCAGTTCAGCGAGCCGACGCCGCCGCCGCCGGCCGCCGAGCCAGCGCTGGAGTCGGAGTCGCAGCCAGAGCCCAGTCGCACCACTCTGAATGTGGTCTCGACGCCCGGCGTGATCGGCGCCCAGGAGGTGTACCGGTGAGTCGCACACGCCGCGGCCCCCGCCGCCAGGGGAGGGGCCGAGCTGGTGTGGCAAATGACGCTGACCGGGCCCCAATTAACCAATCTCTGTCAGAGTTTCTCACTAGGCAATCAATTCCTGCACAGTAGATGGCAACACTCCTTGGATCGGACGGCAAGCGACAAACTCATGGCCTTAACGCAGTTGGGTTTGTGGCCATGTCGCTATCACAAAATGAGAAGGGAGGAGGTGACTCTCTGTAGGTGGCTTATTGGCCCTGCGTATGAGACCCACGGCTGTTTGCTGTGCCCGGCCGGGAGGTATCTGTGGCTTCCGTGTGGCGCTTACCTCACAGTATACCGCGTGTTCTACGCGTGTCTCCCCTTGCAGAAGAACCGCTGCGGCGATTTGGACACCCTGCTCCGTACTGAACCCTATGTGCTATCCCGGTGGACAGCTCTGTCTTCCCTGAAGCGAAACAGCTGCTCTCGTTTGTAGGAGGCAATCCCTAGTATTTATACGGTTCACTGGGCAAATAGGCACATCGCTATGGGCACAATTAGCTATCTTACGGTCCCCGCTCGCTTGCCGCGTCGGGGCGGGGGGGGGGCGGTTCCTCAAACTTGCGCATCCATACCGCACGGCCGGGGGGAGGGAAGCCCGGAGCTAAAGCCGCTGGCCGAGCCGTGTGTCGCCTCCTGCGTGCGGAGAGGACTGCGAGGCAGCCTGTTCGCTCCGCCGTCGGTTGGTGTCGAGACTTCCCGCAGCTGCCGGACCCACCCTGGACTGTGTCGCGGTTGGCCGTGCAAACCTGCGTGCCTCGCGCCGCCTGGCTCACTGGTGGCACCCCGGCCCACTCGTGCTGCCTGGTAAGGCCGACTGGATGCGCGCCGTCGGCCTTACCAGCTCTGCCCACGAGTGGGCCAGTGCTTGCTGATGCCAGATGTGTGGGGGCGGGCGCGCGCTCGTGGTCTGTTGTTTGTCACCCCGTGGAGCGAGTGTGCACAGCGCCGGCTATCGTTGATCGGTCTGCTTTGCTGCCGTGTGAACGGCGTTGTGTTGTTGCTGCACCATTTGCCGCATGCCTGGCTCGTTTCGATGCAGGCACACGAAAGCTGTGTTGCGGGTGGGTTGCCGAGTTCTGCTCGATGCAGCTGTGCCCTCGGTATTGCGTGCCCCAAGCAGGGTTGGTATTTCATCCAGTTAAAACCAGGTTCTGCCACTATCTGTGTTAACCGCTAAAGAGGTATTAAAAAGGGGAAGTTAGAAAGCCGCAATGTCCTTCTTTTTATGCATGTTGTAATAACAAACTAACAAAAAAAAAACACTGTCAGCATGCTGATGCAGCAGCTGGATCAAAACATGGGTTCTACGTGCCGTAATTGATGGACCAGTCCGTATCTGGGCTTGTGCCGGGGACTGGTGACCATGGCCTGTGTTATGTATGGCTGCTCCTTTTGTAACCAGGTGCAGTGCGTTACCACTCATGCATGGACGCGTTGTCCAGCAGTTGATACAAACATAATGATCGTTAAGGCTTACGATGCAAGCTAGTTTTGAACGATAATCGACTCTGCCGGAAGCGGGGGTTTAGTTTCCTGTACAGATGGGGGGGGGGGGCTAAAGCCGCCCCTCCCCAAATTTGGGAGGATTTGTCCTAAATGTCGGGAGAAGCCTGTTTGTTGGCATATTTTGGTGCTAGGTTGGGTCGTTTTATACTGTTCAGCCCGCTCTGAACGTATTTTGTGAAACTATCCACCTCAACAGAAAGTCAATAGGCACCGACTGTCATTTCAAATGGCATGCATAAATGCAAGACATCGTCCTCGTAAAGTGATGTCGCGCTCCCGTTTATGAGGTATGCGCATGCACCCTGGTATGCATAGCATGCATTTGTTCTATATAATATAGGATGTGCACGGGCTCATCAAGTCCTGAGCAAGACATGTAGTGGTATGAAGGCTACACAGTACTTACTACTTCTTCGCTTCCATTTTCAATCTTGGGCAGGATAATGGAGGCATAGGCCCAATAATGGATGATGGAGAAGGATTGTGGTGGCATGTGCCTCCTAGACGGCGGAAATAGCATATTTTTGCCAGTCACTTCGTATGGTGGCATGGAAAATTCGGGTTTGGCGCCCCTAGAACCGGGCGTGGGATCCCACTACTGCATGTCTCAACAGTGGTTCTCCGGTCGGGTTATAAAGCTTTCATTCCAGACCGCATGTTTGCCACTTGATTGTTAGTGTAGAATAGCCAGCTTATCGATTCACTTTCCTGCTACAATTCTGTAATTGTAGTTACGTGCTCGCACGAACTGCTGCATTGTTTTCGTAATGGCAGCGCACCGTGTAGGATTAAAACGTGTAGGTATTTTAGGTTCTTTTTTGTTTCTCTGCCAACTTGTTTTTTCTGGATATTGTCATAACAAGCTGGTGAAAGCTGTCCAGTTCGTTGCTGTCAAGTGCCTGAAGTCGACGGTGTCACCCCATCCTAGAAAGAAGATTTTTATCACAAGGTCGGATCAGGAATATTTGTGCCTGGAATGATGTACAGGAGTATCTACCAAGCATTTCCGTGACAAATTCAGACACAACGAATACTTCATAATTTGACAGCTTTGTCAACTATCCCCTGTTCCCACTACACTTTGCTCAATGGCCAGTGTTCCCACGTCAGCACTTGCAAATAATTAAGCATGTTATTAATTTTGTATTGACCCTTTTCATTTTGCTCCATAGACTTGGATCTTTTAGTGTACCAACACCAGTAGTTTCTGCCGGCCGGTTTAAACCGATGGAAGGCGGCGAATGGACCGCGCTTCAGCCCTGCCAACCCTAGCGCCAGGACGGCGGTTAGGGGGGCGGAGGGGGGGGGGGGGACAGCGCGCCGTGTGCCCGCCTGACGCGAGTCTCCGCTCGCCGCAGGGACCCCCGCGCGCGCCGCCTGGCCCAGATGGACAGCCACCAGCGGCCGGCCGGCAGTCCGCTGCCCGAGCGGCCTGTCCTTCAAGGAGAAGATGAAAATGTTCGCCGTAGAGTCGGGCGAGCCAGCCACGCCGTGCCAGCGCACCACCACCAGCAGCCGGCAGCGGGAGATCGAGCAGCGGGCGGCCGGCGCGAGCCCGCCCTGAGGCGCCGGCTGTGCGCCCGTCCTGCTGTCGCCGCCGCCGCCGCCGCCGCCGCCGCCGCTGTCGCCGTCACCGGAGCATCTCGCCACCATGCCGGCCGGACGTGGGCGGTAGTCACCTGTACATGGCTGCCGGCCGTGCGGGCTCGCGTGGCTGCCGTGTGACAGATGACCGCCGAGCAATGGGGCTGGTTCGCACGCGCGCGCCGGCGCCGGCCGCGTGTCGCCCCCAGGGTGGCGCGCTCGAGGTGGGACTAGTTTCTTATCCGGCTGCTGCGACCGCCCGGGCCGGCCTTCGGAGCGGCGGATGTTGTCCGCCGGCTGCCGCCGACCGATGTTGGTTTTGTTACCGTTGGCCCTCGGTGTGAGCGGCTCTGATAATGCACGGGCCTACAATGTGTCCCTGTTTTGCCGGCGGATGTCGCGGCGTTGTGGATCTCGCGAACCGTCGGCGCGCCCCGGCGCCCACTTTGTTCTTAATCATGACGAGAGGCGCTGATGCGCATGCGCGCCGTGCTCGGCTGTACCGATGCTGACTGTAAGTTATTCGTTTTCATCACTGTGCCGCCCGCCGCGGCGCCCGTCACGGCAGGTGCCTGAGCGTCGTATTTGTCTTGCGCGACGTCCCACCAGTCTTGCAGCGGGGGAGAGCGCCCGCCTTTCCTGACCCGCTGCGCTCGGGCCATGTATAGCAGCGGGCTCCGCGTCGGCCCTGCGCCACCCGGCTTCCCCTCTGTGTTGGCGCCGTTTCCCGCCGCGTGCGCGCCGTCCGTTCGGTCCGCTTATGGCTCCGTCCTCACACCCCGTGGCCGCGCCGCGCGAGAGAGCGAGCGATGCCCTCCGTCTTGCCGGGGCGTTTGTCGTGCAGCTGGTCTGGCGGCCGCCGCAGGCACATCGCAGCCGGCGAGAGCTGTCCGTCCCCATGCGTAGACGCCGTCCCGTAGCCAGCCCCGCACCCGTGGTCCGCCACCCTCGCGCAACTTGGCCAGTCGGCCGCGCCTCGCGCGCGCGCCCCTTGTTAGTCGCTGCTCACCATCACCCATCACGGTCGGGCGTGCTTCGCTCCCCGCACCATCACCGCTCGCGCCGTCACATCCGTCGTGGGCACGCGCACCGTCTCCGCTGCTGCCACCGCGTATTGTTATTGCAGACCAAATACACATATCCCTCGAGCGTGGTGTGATGGCTGGCTGGCCGCGGTTTGTGTCGTGTTGAAGACGCGTGGTCAGAGGGGAGGAGAAGGATGCAAAATGGCTCTGGCACGCGCGGTCGGGCGGACCGATACTCGTAATCAGAGTGACGTTAATAACACTGGGCAGGACTTTTTGGAGAATGTATTGCGATGATCAGTACGGAACCAGCAAATTTGATTTCGCATCGCCTGATTGCAAAAAAGTGCATACCTGAAATACTTGTTTGGATATCTAATGAATTGTGCATGTTGTGCGAACTTTTCTCGGAAAATTACGCGTTTGGTTGAAGATGCCATCCAAGAATTCCATTAGGATGCAGCACAAGCGCGTCCGTTCATCACGTATATGGGAACGAAAGACCGCCAGGAAGTGACAGCAAAAAGTATGCTGTGTAATAAGCCAGTCAGCGACTGTGTGCGCTACTGGACTGAAGTGGGATGCGTTTTTCGGAAGACCAGATTTTTTTTTTTTGAAATGAGAAAGGAACCCGCGGCGGAAAATCGATCACTGCAGGGACGGATCAACCGCCAAAGAAAAACAATTCTCGAAGCACGTGCCATCGCCGAATTGAATTTCAGATGGGCCGTGCGGAGAGCTTCGCCGTAACCTGCGGCGAAGGACCCCCTGTGACGGAGTAGGTGGAACAGTACATAGGCTCACTACGAGTGCCTAATCTTTAAAGGTCGATAGGCCGCGAAATCGTCACCCTCAAGAGACATGCCCAACTTCTGTGTCCCGGAACAGATCCCGCCGGCTGGTTTAGTATAATACTCGGAGGAGGCTGGGTATTGACCATGCTGACCTTCATCCTTCCCCCCCCCCCCCCCCCCCAATTGATCAAGTCCGATATTTTGGTCACTTTATCATTGGTCTGGGATTTGTGCAGCATTCTAAAGTTGTACACCCCATGCTAAAGCCTGACCTGCTCGAAAGTGAGAAGAAGAGTGGTCTGTGCACTAGTCTGTCCTTCATTTTTGGGTTGCGGCGAAGGGGGTGGAAATATTGGTCGTTATTGGCCTATGTCCACCGCGCCCTTGATTCATCATACTCTAGTAGATCCTAACAAAATAGCGCTATTTTAATCATGTTAACGTTTTTATTGAACTTTGTATTAGGCTCTGGCTCATGATTCAACTCGGTTGTGGTGTAATTGAATTTTTTTTAAATTGTGTAGGTCCCGGTGCAGCGCCGGGTGGCTGGTGGGCGCGGTGCGGCGCCGGGTGGCTGGTGGGCGCGGTCGATAGACAAGTTATGTAAGAACAAAAGACACGGCCGTCGGCGGAGTCTAAGGCGGCGTTGAAGTGCAAACAACGCTTGTAGTTTGCAAGGCAACAAAGAATCGCGCGCAGTCGGTGGCGAACGAGTGTAAGCGGTTCGTCCGTCTGCAAACTTTCTCGTCACGACAGGGCACTTTTTGTGCATTTACCTGAAAGCAATCAAGATTGGCAACCGCACAAGCCGGCCAGGCCAAACGTCGCCACCTGTTAGCTCGGATTAGCGCCGTTGCTTTATACCCAAACAGTACTTGCATGTCGTTTCAGGCGGAGTGCCGCCCAGAACATGTGCCATGAAACAAGGCAGGCAAAGTTCGATGCGCATCGTTAGAGGCTAAAACGTCATAATCCCGTGCCAAGCGACGCGTAGAGCGACGCCCGGCGACGGCAATGATTCCGAGAATATGTGCTGCCTCGGCGGCAAGGTGCTTCGCCATTCCGCCTCGTCGGCCCCCCTTGACCGCACGAAACAGGGTTTGGCGCGCGGTTTATGTCTATTTGGCGCGCGGTCTTTGTCTATTTTACCCATCAATGGCCACAAATGGCACAGGCCTCTCGTAGTTGGCTCCTCCTGTCTACTGCCGTCGAGGCGGTTTTTTGATCCATGGACAAGAGAAGAACAGGTGAAACGGCGCGATCCCATACCACTGCGGGCCGAACAGCAGGTCAAAATATGTCGGAACAAGACCAGAAGTGTCTAATGATAGTCGGGTCGTTCCGGCGCCCAAATAAAAAGTCAGTGAAAGAAATTCAAACGAAAAAGTCGCGCGACAAATAGTCGATAAGGATAAAAGCCAAATCAGAAAGAGCTGAAGGACAAAAAGTCAAAAGAGAAAAAGTCGACAGAGATAAAAGTCGAAATGAAAAAAGTCGAACACCGAGAAGTCCATAACAATCCAATTTGAATCGGAAAATTCGAAAAAAAAAATACAATGAACGTCGGCGGGATAAATATTTGAAAGCACTTCACTGCCAGAAACCGTGAGCTCGGGACAGTTATTTGTTGCTGTTTTTTTAACTGGTGAACACCAGTTAACCAGGGTGTTGTGCTTGCGGAAAGTCAATTGAGATAAAGAACGAGGTTTTGGTGTTTGTAAAGGAACCAGGGGGAAATAGGAACCCATGTTTGTAGTTGCAAAACAGCCAGTGAGGACCAGGAACCAGGTTGTTGTGTCTGCAAAGTAACCAATGGGATATAAAAACCAGGTGAGGTTGATGATATCACCAGCCGGAATCAGGGACCAAAAATCTTTTGTTTTCAGGCGGGAATATGTGAATGGGAGGCAGTAAAACCCCTCGCTATCACGGGCGCATCCGAGTGCAGTCGGCAGCATTCCCTATCATGTGTGGTGTCAAGCCACGAGTGCTCTGCTGTGTCAAAACCTTGACTACCTGCTTGCTTACTTTTATCTCTATCCATGCTCATACAGGTCGCTTTTTGTCTTTTATTTCTTTCAATCTGACCTATCGCTGTTGACTTTTGTCCATTACGACTTTTGTCCTTTGTTAGTTTTATCACAGACAACGTTTGCTCTTGCAAGATTCTCCAATATTTTACCACCATTAACTTGCATCCCTGCTGCCTTCTTCCGATTCCACTTTTATCTCTGTCAATTGTTATCCCATTGGACTGCTTGCGCTTTGCCTTTTATCGATCGCAGCTCTATCTTTGTCCATGTGTATCCCTTCTGACCCTTGTCCTTCGGCTTTTCCAATTTCACTTTTATTCTTGAGGACTTGATCGATTGAATGATTGCAAAATTTTTCAACGATTTTTAATTCACAATTTAATTTAATTTACTGTGATTTACTCACAGTAAACCCTTCAACTACTCTCCATATATATATATATATATATATATATATATATATTATAATATATATATATATATATATACAATACATGCATATGTCATAAAACATATACAAAATATATGCATATAGATAGATGATAGAGATAGATAGATGATAGATAGATAGAGATATAGATATATATATATATTATATATATATAATATATATATATATATAATATATATACTGCATATGTCTATATAAACATATAAAAATATATGTATATGGATAGATATATATAGATAGATATATATGCATATGTAATATATATATTAATATATATATATAGATATATATATATATATATATGTATATATAGTATATATATAGCATATGTAATATATATATACATACATAAATATATGTACATATATTATATGATAGTAAGATATATACATAGATAAAAATATGTTATATATATATATATATATATATATATATATATATATATATATATATGACTATCGACTGTCAGTACAGCACACCTGTCCGATCTGCATTTTCATCCTGTTCGGTCAGCACCCGCCAGCGTATCACTCAATGCTTGGTGGCTGACTTGAGCGGTGATTTCCACACTACGGCGTCCAGTTAAAAGGCTTGTATGTTGAATACTTTTTAGTTGCACGCGTGATGCTTAACCTTGTGGAGACGATACCATTTTCATAAAATGACAGCACATGAAAATGTTTATAACTGAACCCGCAAATCGCATCTATGTACATTCGATAGGGTTGGTATACCTGCCAGAACAACACACTTGTAGGATTTTTGTTTCGATCCTGCTCTGTCGACGCCCAACGGCGCATCCGGTCGCAGCCGGTCGCAGCAGGGATTTCCACAGATTCCAGTCCTACCTAAAAACCTTTTACTTGTATCCATCAGGCGTAACCTTTGCACAAATGATGTCATTGGGGGAGCATTATCAGCCGGAAAATAGATCTCTCATCGCCCGACATGAACTCTTTTGTTCAAACACCCCCTGGCGCCGCAAAGCCAACTTAGTTACGTGGTAGTTACCTAGTTACTTACTTACAAACTAACTTCGCCGACCAAGTTAAGTTAACTTAGCTAACTACGTTAGCTAAGTTAGTTACAAAGCTAACTAACTTAGCTGACTTAGTTAACAAGTTTAAACTTCAGCAGGTCTGCGCTTAGAGTGACGGCCATAAGACAGCGGCCTGTGAAAGCTAATCAATCAAATACGAAGACCCCAAAATCTGGGGTCTTCATGCTTCATCGAATGCACATGTCTAATGTGTGCATTTGATAGAACAGGTATAGAGCAATCAGTTGCCAATATAACACATTCATCGAAAATAGTCATCATTGAATAACTAGGAATAAGAGTATTAAAACTCTTTTGTCTAGGTACGGCATTCAATCTGAAATACCTTTAATCGCACGCGGAAGGAGTTGCCTTGCGCAGACGATTCATTCTGGATGCACTATCAGCCAGCAATGTGAATCTCTGATCGGCCGATATGATCCTCTGTTTAAATCACCCCCTTGACGCCGCATGGCTTACGGCGGCTGGCCTGCGTGAGAAATAATAACCGTAATGCAGTGTTGATTTGGCCGGGGAGCCATCAAAACGTCCAGGATCGCAGCGTCCATTGTTCATATCGTCCAAGATCGCAGTATCCAGCGGTCATTAAGTCCAGAAAACGTCCAATTCCGTGCCCATTGGGGGCGTTCATTAAGCCCAGGGACGCAACGTCCAGAGTCGCAAAGTCCAGAGTTATAAAATCCAGTGTTCAAAACGTCCAGCATACATGGCAACCACGCTAATTTGGATTCCTGCCGCTAAATAACACTACGGAACCATCTTTGAGTCTTACCGCTGTTTCCCCCTTTTATCAACAGATGGCACAGTCAACCTGGTATTCCACTGATGGTCACGTGTTGCGTACAGTCAAGCATGGTTACTATAAATTACCTAGACGCCTGGCGGCCGTGTCCTGCCTGGGCGTGGCCACGCCCCGGGGCTCACCGTCGGACTGGGCGCAGACGCGCCGGGCGGCGGCGCGGCCGGAGGCATGGCGTGCGGCGCGGGCTCAGCAGGGACCGCTGCGCCCGTGGGGTAAGCGGGCTCTCCTGCCCTGCCGCTGCTGCCTGGGCCCCAGATGTCGGGGTGCACTCGGTTGCTCAGGGACCCTTCATTTTGGTATCGGGTTCTTTCCACTTGCTTGCAGGATCCCATGCTGTTGCTGGGCCACACTCCTGACGCCCCGAGGCATTCCATGCTCAGGGGCCCTCTTTATTGACCTATGGCTCTTTCCCTTTCTGAGCTTATTTGCTGAGGACCCTTCACTTCACTTCACTTGTCAGGGCTCTCCCTGTTCACCTTCCCGGGCATTCTGGATCACACAGGGGCGTTAGTTCTTGTACACTTATTTTAGGTTATTCCCCTTTGTTCAGGAGATCCTGTACTCCGGCCGAACCCTATATGTTAGCCTGCCGTCGTGCTCCCGATCCTCCAGGGATCCGACCATGTTGGTGTGAGGTTCTTCTCGCTTGTTGTAAGGACTATTCGCTGTTCCCTGAATCCTCTTTGTTGGCCTGCCACGGCATTTGCGACTGCCCAGGTGCCGTTATTATTATTCTCGGTTTTTTCATATTATAGGTGGGCCTACGCCGTTTACGGGGATCTAAGTCTTAATCTTTATTGGGGCTTTACTTCTTACCGACTGACGAATGAATGTGCTCCTATGACGATTACGCCGATGAATTCGTTCTTGTCATGGTCGAATAGAATTGTACATGTCGCCGACGTCGTGCATCTCATTTCCGTTGTTTATTTAATTCGTCACGATTATTATACCCGTACGTTATGCTATGATACATTTTGAAGGATAGGATGTTCTGTATTCCCTTGCAACAGACAAAGCGAAAACTCTGCGTTAGTCCCCAGTCATCAGCTGATCTCATCAACTTCCCCGCTAACCGTATATAAGCTAGGAATTAAGCTTGTGTTTGATTTTGATGGTATTTAACCGCCAATTTAAGTGTGTGTTGTCATGTTTTCTTCGAAGTACTTCGCCTTAAAATGACAGGATCCACCATGATCCGACGAAAATGAACTAGCTCCCTGTATTTGCGTACGAAGCACGTCTAGTTTTCTGGAGATGTGCGCAGTAAGCCAGGCTCCCGTATACAAATTGCATATGTCGGAATATTAAAACTCAATGGCCAGAATACGAGGAGTTTTGGTGGATAGAGCCCTGAACTCTAGGGAGCTCACAAAGCAAGAGGTCTTCTCCAGTTTTCTAGCATTTCTCAATGTACATGTGTGGAGATTTAGTTACCGTGAAGTTTGTTGCTTCCGATCACTCCGATATGGTGTCGTGTTGGTTCTGACCGGTCCTTTTGCCCGAATTGCACAGAGCGTTTCATAATGATGTATACATGCATGCATATATATATATATATATATATATATATATATATATATATATGCTTTTACTACGACAGACACATGAAGCTCGCAAAACTTGCACGGTATATGACTGCTGACTGACTCTTCTATATATCTGGCTCTTCACTTCATTTCGGCACCTTAAACACTTCAAATTAGGGCATAAAACACGAGCATGTAAACAAGCAATAAACTTTTCACTGGCCAGCACTCACTGTCGTTTTGACTTGGCAACAAAAAACAATTATTTACCCGTGGAGAAGACATCATAAGCACCACGCACCGTGAAAAACACAACCAACACAGCAAATCAAAACACTGTCTGCCACTGACCCAATACCCGCGCCATTCATCAGTGTCTTGTTCCTTGTTTAATTGATTTATTTGGGATGCTTCTACAAAGAGATAATTGAGTAGTTTGATTCATTCCATTGCTAAGAAATTGTTTATGGTCATGAATGAGTAGTGCATCTAGAATGTTGAGTTGTATTGTTTTGTGTGCAGATGATAGAATTGCAGTGATTTGTGTGAAGCGCTCGGCGCGCGGGAAGAGTGTTGTGGTCGGGCTGTACGTGATTTCTTGGTGCCACCTTCGCAAGGTGCGCTGTGAGACGTCGGAACAAAAATGTTGCAGTTACGCCATTATAGCATACGGAACCTTGCAGCAACACCTGGCAGCGGTCAACAGACGGGTAGAAATGACCACGTATTGAAATCGGTACTCTCCAACGCTTTAGGAAGTCAATGGATGTGCGTGTAAAAGGTGTCCCCCTGCCGGATGTTCCACTAGTGCAATTTTTAGATTGGTAGTCGGGACGGATTGCGGGAAGGCGCAGTGGGAAGGCGCACTGACGCAATCTCTCTTGCTCGTAATACTGCAACACTGAACCCGTTCAGAGAATCGACCGGTCAGTCAACTAAATTGCATTGGTAAGACGTTCTGGTCAGCAGCTGAAGGACATTACGTCCCATCTGGGGTTCCCAGCGGCTTTTAGTCTAGTGATAGCCCCCAGGACCGCACGGAGACCCTCGTTAGGATGCATCACAACTGGTCCCCTCCTTGATGCGGCTGGCCCTCTGAGACATCCAGCAACGGATCGGCGCAGGGGCCCTCGCTAGTGCAAACAGACTCTTTACTGGCACGGGAAGTTTAATGATTGGTATCGAGACACTAATTCGCCTTATCGGTCCCTGGTTGAAATGGTGCAGAGGATCCCTCGTCCGGTTCTGGTGTCCCTGGCTGGCACAGGCCTCTCCACTGTCTCATTGCACATGAGAACCCTCTTTTAACATTTCTCATGAACCATTTTATTGTCAGGAGGGTCCAGACCAGCACAATAGACCCTCTGGCATACGGGGACCCATCATCGTCCTTTTTCGGCAAACCTGCTCTTGGCCGACCTGGGGCTCATTGCCGACACATGGTCCTCTGCTAGGGTCCGTGGTCACTGACCAGCAATTGCTTCACTGTCCTTCACTGGGTCCTTCACTGGGTCACTGGGTCCTTCATTGCTTCGGGTGCCCCGACGAATGTAGGATGCCCTCTGATTGGCATTTAGAGATCTTGGATTTGTCTCTGCTCGGGAAATAAGCCCTAGGCCTCAGGATAGCACGGAACAGACTTTCGATATGGCTGTTCTCAGTCAGTTCCTTCAAATAGAGACGCAGTCTCACAGGACTCCGATCAGCGCTAGAGCTACTCTTACATTTTAAGGTCCGGTCTTCGGGCTGTGATCTCTCCATACGACCTCTGGTCTGCCCTCCGGACCCTTTAATCGGGCTCTTGATCTTCGGCCGCAAGGGATCAAAAAAGGAACTTTGGAACCCATAGAACCCATGGAGCCTAAGAGGGAGGTGGGAGGGAGGGGCCTGCTTAATTCGGTTCCCAGTGAAAATAAAGTTTTAGAGGCTATTTTAAGTGCCCCTTGAGTCTTGCATCGCTTTAGAATAAATGTTTGGGCTGATTGTGGCGTTCCAATTTAAATTGGGGGGGGCCCATGAAAATAAACATTATGATGCCCCCCCCCCCCCCCAATCAAGGTTCTTACTGCCTATTCACCGTAGGAGCCGAACCAAGATTTCAACAATGTAAGGCAGGGCAATCGTAGTGCCCTTGTATTTCGATGCTCCTTGAAAGCGAAGTTTTGGACCACCTTCAATTGTTCTTTCAATCGCCCACTTGCATTTGGTGTTTGGTGTTGCAAAGAAATAAATGCAATGGTGGTCGGAAAGAAAGGTGTCGCTTGGCCGAATGGGCCTAAACAGGATTTCGTTAATGGAGAGGCACGGGCTTTGTGATGATTGGTCGTAAAACCCCAGTGACAACGGAGGCTGTTAGTGCCTGTTTCTCTGAACAGGGTGCCCCTTCCCTGAACGGTGCGATTCAGAATTTTTCTTAAGTGAAAGGCACACCGATTGTAATGCCGCTGGACTTTGGTGCCCTTTTAAAATTGTGGTTGTGGGCTTTGTAAATGGCCCGTTTTGATTTGGTACCGCTTGGCAATCAAGATGGTGTCACCCAGCAAGGACGGTTTCTGTGCCCCCTTGCCTTGCCTGATATTTTATTAGGGAGGAAACCTCAACGTAGTTATACCCCTGGAATTAATGGCTCTTTCGGAATAGTTAGGGCTCTTTCTGGTAATCTCTGGAATTGCGTGCTTCTTGAAAATAAACGTTATGTTGCCCCGAAATGAGGGACTTGGTGCTCCCTCACCTCATGGGCCGGCGCAGGGTTTCGCGGAGGCCACGGCACGAACGTCGTGGTGTCCCTGCAATTTGGTGTCTCATAAAGATATAGCTTATGTGGTTCCGAAATGAAGGTATTGTTGCCCTTTGCGATGAGATTTGGTGCCTCTTCAAGGGATCCAAACCACCTTGGGCCCAAAGGGGAGATGAATGGCCGCATGGCCCCCCACCCCTGCTTTGTGGTGCCTCATGAAGTGTGTGCCTCTGGAAAATAAAAGCTAGGATGCCCAGTAATGAAGTTTTTTTTTGGTGATCCCTCGTGGAACAGGCAGATCGAGAATTTTGCAAAGGTGAAAGGCATAGATATTGTGATGTTCATGGATTTTGAACGCTGTTTAAAACCAAAGCTTTGGGAAATTTGAATTGCCCACTTATATAGAGGGGCTCTTTAGAATAAAGGTTGTGGTGCCGCGACATGAAAGTTACGGTGCTCCAAACTGACCATTTCCGTGCCCTCTAACCCAAGGGGCCACTCCAGGGCTTTGTCAGGGTAGGAGCCACAACACTGCTGTATACCTGAAATTAGGCGCCTTCAGAGAGTGAACGTTTTGGGGCAGTTATGGTGTACTCGGATTTCAGTGCCTATTGAAAATGAATATTTGTGGTCATTTGTGGTGTCCCGTGAAACCTTGGGGCCTTTGGAAAACAAAATTTATGTGGATCCGAAGTGAAGACTTTGCTGCCTCTTTACCATGATATTTTGCTGCCCCCTCGCCCCAGGGGACAGGGGGCATAGCCCCGTCCAACCCCCCCCCCCTACCACTCTGGATCCGTCATTGGTCAAGGTCGGTTGACAAGACACACCTCATCGCCTCATCGCCTCAAAGCGTAGACCGTTCTTTCTTCCTAATTCGTAATTCGGCTCCACCCGTGAGCGCCATTTATGTCACTTTGGAGTGGATCTGAGTGTATACCGTGTTGTGTTTATGACCGCAAAACCCAATTCTATGTTCCGAAAAGTGTTGTTTGTACATGCTATGTAGCTGGTGCGTCCTTCGCACGAGACATGTGTACTGGGCCATGCTGCCTCTAAACTCTCCCACTCAGCAAGCTCCAAGCGCATGCTTCCTTCAAGTCAACAGGTACCACCAGCGGTTCAGGTACGCACGCGAACAGGCACGCACGCTGTGTTGCTACGTACGGCCCGCTGCTAGACGCCCATTGCATACTGCATCGCTCATCCTGTCTCAAGAGCATTTGCAATAAGCACCGTTTAAAGTGCTCTCTGCTGGCCTTGCCCCGAGCGCACGGTGTACCCACCCCCCATTACCAAGGACGTAGCAAAACAATGAAACAAACTGTGCTTATTAAAAACTTTTGTTATCACACCCATATATATATATATATATATATATATATATATATATATATATGCACCTGCATCGTGGTTGTATTCCCTTGGCCTCATGCGAAATATGGTTCACTGACTCCTGACTTACGCGGTTACGGCCATCAGTTGCCTTGGCCGATCAGCTGATCGCTCGCGCCATTTTCGTCCACGCCAGGCTGTCTGTTGTCAAGCGAGTGAAGTTTGGCGCGTGGATGAAAATGTTCTCATGGCATTCATAACTGGTCGAACGGGGGCGTTTATCGCTTTGCGTTTCTCAAGCACCGAAGTCGTCCAGCACCGAACCCCAGACAACTCACTTGTCGCATGGGAGTTGGTTTTCGGAGGCAGGCTCAGTGTGGGATGAAACAATAAGCAAGTAAATATGGAAGTAAGCAAGCATTCTTGCCTCACATGGTTGCAATTGTCGACAAAATAAGGATCATCTTCTCAGGAAACATCATTGCCGATATCCACTGTAGCAATAAAATAATATGTAAGACAGCGAGAGTAGGTACTTACACACATGCAGAAGTGATGTTACCAACCACATGTTTTTAAGCATTACATGATACGAATTCACACATTCGCACTCTAATTCTGGTAACACATGTATCCCGTTATATAACTCCGCTCACAAATAGGCAAGGTGTCACGGAGACTAGAAAAATGTGAGAAGAAACACAAATGTACGGTATGCCGTCATCTTAACCGAGGCATGCATCAGAGAATACCTGCCTCCGCCTGAAATGGCGGAAAAATCAAATTCAGGGGTAGAACCTGCCGCCACCCTACTGCCTACTGGCCACGTATCCGCTAAATACCGACAAGAACATAATGTACTGACTGTCGCCTAACGCCTACACTATTGCATCTCTCGTTTCAAGAGCATTTGTAGCATGCCCCACACACTGCGCTTGCCGAAAGCGCACTGTGTGCTCCTACTGTTCATTATTAAAGACTTAGCGAAACGATGAAAAGAGCTGAGCATATTGAAAACTAGCATTATCATATTCAACCTACATACCCGTATCTTTGTCATATTTCTTTCGGTTGTATGCGTTCACTGCACTTCGTCTTACGTGATAACAGCGATCGGTTGCTTTGGTCGATCATCTTATCGTCTGCGCCGTTTTCATTCGCGCCAACCTGCCCGTCGCCAAGCGCGTGCGAACAGTCTGGCGCGTCAATGAGATGTTCTCGTCTTTCGGACGGGGAAAGTTTCGCGAGCGTCGGAACCTTTCGGCGCCAGCCCGAGGACAGGGCACAACTTGTTGCGGGAGACTTGGTCTTTTGGGACGGGGTCAGCGTGAGGTCAAGCTAGGAGCAAGCAATTATGGAAGGAAGCAAGCGTTGTTTTTCCTGTTTTGCCCGCTACGGCTTCAGCTATCAGCAAAATGAGGAATATCGTTTCACGAAAAATCATTGCCGATATCCAACGCAGCAATAACATGACGTTTACCCTCGCCATGATAGATGGTGATCATGGCACGTGTTTTGATACCAAAACATGTTCCTAGATTTTCTGGTTTCGGAGCAGCGACGGTTTGTGGTGAGCACTCGACGGCGAGCTATGGCTGGCTCGGACGGCGGGCGGCAAGAGAATTGCACTACAATCTACTCAGAATGTATTCAGAATTGAACAAGACACGCCAGGTTAAGTTTCGTGTCACCGCAAGGCTTGTTCTCGTAAACATAAACCAAGGCTACAACGTGCGGTTTTCTGGGAAAGTCGACCTTTGACCTGCCAACAACATAAAAACTAGTACCAATCGTGAGATCGTGTTCAGATCGATATACTGGTGTTCTCGGTAAGCTCTATCTTCATGAGCTTGGAAACGCCGGGGGCGTTGCATTAACCCCCTCTCCCGCTATCAGTCCGAGTTGTGCAAAACGGCGAATCAGGGCAATGGTTAAGACGTACAGGCGAGCAAAGGTACTTAAGCATACGTACAACGCACATGCAGAAGGGATACTGCTATCAACCACATATTTCCCGCGCGTAACATTTCATGAGTCCACACGTTTGCACTCCGATCTGTGGGTGTCAAAGCTCTCCCGTCATGTCACTCCGGTCATAATTTGGCCAGATGTTCCGGAGGCTAGACAACCTTCACAAAAAACAGAAAATTGCACGATATGCTGTCATCTTCACCGAAAGAGGCATCTAACTAACTCGTCGCCGTCAATCACGAAACATATATGATGCATGTCAGCATCTGGTGTGACAATGCTTTTGAGACATGATCATTTTTGAATGTGTATTCGCATTGCCCTGACATGAGACTTTCGCTAAAGATCGGGGACACGCAATTAAGCTAATTTTCTATAACAAATCCGATTGACTTAACCTACAATGACCCTTTGTCTCCGTCGATTTTGGACATGGACTGGATCTGGCGCGAAATCTGACTTTACCGCATGGCCATTGATTAGCGAAATGCACTTATATATGTATGTATAGCTAGATACATATGAATAAACATATGCAAGGGCAATTGTTCTTTATACATGGTTTATTAAACGTCACATCGGTCTTAGCATTGATGAACTTTTCGGATGCTTTCTGGATAAATATGACGACAGCTTTCACTTCTTCTCGATGGTCGTTGCAGCTCATGATACAAAGATGAAAAAGATTGTCATACTGCGTGGTCTGGTATTACTTATAGCTCTCAACGTTACATTCCTCATTGGACGTTTTCTGGAATGACAATTTTGGACAAAGTCGATATTGTAGTACGTTTGTAAACAAGCCCCCGCATTACTGCATTCTGGGTAGGGATGCTGCGGCGTTGTCATGGAACTAAGTCATATGGCACCAGCGCTATGGCGGTGTGAAAACGCTATTCTTCACGGGCTCGTTAAAACATGAATATTTCCACAAGCCGAATTTTTGTTCGACCTAGCACATTCAATGCCACATTTTCGGCCGCGAAATGGCGTTGGCTTGCACCAGAGCCACAAAATTATTGGTGAAAGGCGCTTCCAGCCTTCCCCTGACAAACAGATGGGGCTACCCATTCACCAGTGATTTATCTCGAAGAACTTTAGCCGGAAGTGCTTAGGAACAGTCTATGTAAGAGAGTACAACATGCAACAACAGCAACAACATTGGATGGAAATGAGGTACGGCGGGCTGGACACACATCCTGTAGCTTTACGGAGAGCCTTGTCAGGGTAGATGCAGGGCTGGCCTACCCTTATGAGAGTAGTGAGTGGTGAACCCCGGGGGCTCAAACACAGCGCGTGCCATTTCAGTTCAAGATAGTGGAATGTTCCTGTAAAATGGGCCGATGAATGAATTTAATGAATGCCCATGAATTTAGGGTTAAAATTACATGTCATATGAATTCATTAGCATATAGATATTCCTTTTACAAAAGCGCATTATATATAGATATCACGCGCGTTGGCCTGAACGAACATGGCGCGGGTGCTGGAACTAGAAAACGCGGTTTAGTAGGATTTTTTAATGGGATCCTAGTACTGAGTTGTCTTCAGAAGCTTTGAAATGTAAAATTATAATATCTGCAGTTCAATGGCGAAATCTCCGTTTTAAATCACCTGACTAGAATCTACCAACCTTTTCGTAGTATCAACCAAAAACCATACTGCGGGCTACCAAATTTTAGTCCCATGGTGACGTCACGTCTGCGTAGCCTTCTCTAGTAGCCTCGGCTTGTAAGCTTGAAATTATCTCGTGCTTAGATAAGACACTGGTATTAGCCTTATTCATCGGAGAAAAACCAGGAGAATGGAGGCATAGTTAGGTTGATATTTCGGCAACATGTCATTATCGAAATAATAACAGAAGTGCATCCAAAAGTCCCTGCCGATGATCCTACTCGATCTTTCAGGCAATTTTGTGAACCAGCAAGCCACAGTTTTTACAGGACACCAACATTCAGGGGATAAAACAAAGAGCGAATGCCAGCCATTACCACGATACAGTGCCTATCTAAGAATTAGAATGCGCGAACATACGTGCACATGCAAACGAATTCAAGCGAATGGGCATCACGCATCACGCTTCATTCCAATACGAAAACAAGTTGAAGTAAACAGGTATCACATATCGCCCATCAATTTTACACGCAAGCGATTTTAATTGAACAGGCATCGCACATCACGTGGCAGGCATCCCTTACGCATGCAAACGATTTTAAGGTAACACACATCACACATAAATGCACATATCACGTTCGCATAATCGGCTATGATGAGCCCTGTATGTTAAGATCTGGTCGCCGATTTTTTAATAAAAATGGATTCACTTATTTTCCTGTCTGGGTGGTCCTATGCTCAGTAGATGGATGTGCTCTGTAGTCATCTACAGAGGACAGGATCACCCAAACAGGAAAATAAGTGAATCAATTCTATAAAGAGTCGGTGAACAAATCTTAACCTACAGTGCTCATTATGGCCGATGATGCGAGCGTGATGCGTACATTCATGTTGGATGTGTGCTAGCTTAAAATCGTTTACATGTGTAAATGATGCCTGACGCGTGACGTGCGATGCCTGTTCAATTAAAATCACTTTCATGTATAATTGATGGGCGATGTGTGATGCCTGTTTACTTCAACTTGCTTGCATGTTTGAATGAAGCGTGACGCGTGATGCCCATTTGCTTAAATTTGTTTGCATGTACACGTATGTTCGCGCATTCTAATTCTTAGATAAGCATTGTATCGTGGTAATGGCTGACAATCGCTCTTTGTTTAATCTGCTGAACGTTGGTGTCTTGTAAAAACTGTGGCTTGCTGTTAAAAACAAAATTGAAAAATCGAATAGGATCATCGGCGGGGAATTTTGCATTCACTTCTGCTCCTGTTCAGATAAAGTATCAACCCAGTTATATCTCTATTCTTCTGTTTTTTTTTCTCCGAGGAACAAGGCTAGTACTACTGTTGTCTTATTTATGTGAACAATTTTCTTCGCCAATGCACTGAACAACTTACATAATTGATCCCATGATTGTTCTTACATGGATCTCATGTCTACATATATCATTTTTTTGTAATATCGGTTATGCGCAAGTAATGCCGGTTATTCGGACCCGGGCCGCAGGGCCGGAATTCCTAATACGATCTCCACCGAGCTTTTCGGGCCCTTCGAAGCCACGAATTGGGTCTTTGATCGTCTGTCCCCAGAGCTCTTGGGCGGGAGGGAGCGGGGCATGGGCCCCTGTAATCTCCTGTGTGCTCTGCTGGAGGTACCTGAGCGGTGAATACGACCGCTGAGCCACCAGGGAATCCTAGGTATCCTAGTAGGGTACCAGGGTATCCTAGCAGTTTTCCAGTTCCCTTAGTGTCCATAGTTTGAAGGGCAACAGAGGTCTAAGTATTTGTAAGGGCCCTTAAATACCAGCGTACCCCTGGCGACCAAGAAGTCCAGACTGAGCGGCCAGAGAGGGCCCACGAGTTTACCAGAGGGGCTTCCTGGACTGCTAGATGTTGCTAAGGTATTGTCAGAGTTTGTTTGGCAATACATTTTGCTCTTCTCATTCAGTTTGGTCATTTTCTGGACTTCACGGTCCCGAAAAAAGCTCCTCCCAAGGGGTTCCTGGACCCTTCGCCCTCCCCCCCCCCCCCACACCCGCTTCAACAACCAGACCCCAATAGAGTTTTCGGCACAGACTTGAGACCCCATGCATTTCCCAATTGGGGCTGAAGGACCTTTCCGTCGCCTTTCAGATTTCCAATCGGTTTCTTTTCATGCACATGATACATTGGTCCTCTCTCTGACACCGAAGGCCCTTCGCCCGGGCTGGTTGACCCTGGATCAACGCGGGGCCAATCACCGGCCCAAAAAGGTCCCAAGCGTAGCGGGTTTAATAAATAGCACAGGCATCCCAGTTCGACGCATTTGGGCCCTAGAGGAAACGGGCAGAGGGAGCCTGTCCGGTGCTGGTTCCTGACTGACACGAGGCTCTTCCACTAAGGCGACTATCAAGAAGAAGGATGAGGGGGAGGGGAGGGGCTCCGGTTCAGCACGAGCGAGATCCCGTGATGTTTGACATGTCCGAATGTCCGGTCCGCCGGGATGTGTACCGAGGCGAACCGAGGGAAACCGAGTCAGAAGCCTCGGGCTCTGACGCGAAGATGGCGGCGTGCCCGACTGAGCTGGCAGTGTTTCGACCGCGGACGGGCTGCCCCACGTGTCCAACCAATTACACATCATCATTCCCACATATATATATATATATATATATATATATATATATATATATATATATATATATATATATATATACAGTGATTGAGCGGAAGCATTGTTTGCAAATCTGGCGGGCGGCGATTTGCTTGTCGGGACAGGGCTACAATACCGATTGGGGCTTCACGTCTCACCGGCTGCTATGGCTATTTCGAGGCGGAACGCCTCTATTCGTATTTACCAGACATCAGGTATGTGGGATGCCGTAGTGGTGTGGCCAGGACCCCATCCCAGGATACAAAAGTCCAGAGATGAGCACCCTAACCAGTAACCACCATGCCACCATCGCCCCTCTGCGGCGCAAACCGCACCCGCCGACTGGTGTTGCTGGACCCCAAGCTCTATACTTGAGAGGTTCTGAAGCGCAAAATGAAAAAGTGCGCCAAGATTGATGATGTAGATGGCGAATACAAGCTCACGATTTTCTCAATTCATTCAGCTTATATATCGCAAACCAGTTTAGTGACATACACTCGACACCGCTGTTCATATGGTGAATCAACAGCGCCTTTAAGCGCGGCACGTGCGTAGTGTTTTGTGTAACGTTTGAAAGGCAGTTGAATACATCCGCAGTCAATGTTTGCTTTTTACTTCCTTTTTACTTTCAGCCAAGAGTGCGTTTCCCTATTCAGTCGCATGGGTTTCATGACCCGTCGTAACTTGGGTTGCAGCCTGCAGATTTGTGAAAAAGTGAGCCAAATTCGGAGAGAAACCAATCTGTTGGCGCATTATCACGGTACTCTGCATTGTATTTTCATCGCTCTGCCAACCGACTTATTTTGGTAAACCGCGCCCGTTTGAAACGTACCTGACTGAGGAGACGAATTGTTTGTAGGCTAGGCCGTTGAACGTGTCTCACCAGGGAGAAGTGCCCGGATTCACCTGATGAGACAACCCCCGCCTTCTCTCTTTGAGAGTAAAGGCATGTAGAATTCCGAATGAGTCCCGTTTGCAGGAGTGTGTGAAAAAAATGTAATTGGGAAGAGGGAGGGGAATCAGTCAAATAAAATCACTAACAATATAGGTTGCGTGCCAGGAGCTGGAGATTTATATGCGCGCCTAGCTGGAACAGACATCAAATCAGTCCGCCTTACACATCAGTCATCAATTCCTTCGAAAAATGAGAAACGCCACCAACACGTACAGGAAATAACGGAACCAAATACCGCGGATAATTTTATCCATAGCCCACAATACCAAACAGCAGGCAACCCGGCAAGTGCTTTCCACGATTACTGTGCAGCGACTGCCGAGTAACCAGCTATTTCCGATGCCACGAGCCAGGGATCAGAGTTTTGAATTATTTAATGCGCCTGCTGCCAGGGGCGTGCTGACGCGGTTAAGTTGATGCGCTCAAACAAAACATTGTCCATATCCATGCACAGTGGATTATCTGGGCCGCACTGAGCCGCATGACGCTACTCGTCGGCTGAAGCGGGTGAAATCGGCTCCGGTAGCCCTCTGTCGGACAATATCCGAACGATTAGGTGAAGAGTTGCGAGGAGTGTCATTTGGCATTAGGTATGGCGTTCAACTCGAATTTTTTGTTTGTGTAAGCGGGGGTGGCAACCTTGCGCGCACCATGCCATTATGGGAGTGCAATCGGCGGGCAATGCAAGTCTATTACCAGCCACATCATCTTTCTTGTTCAAACCACACCTAAACGGGGCATAGCTGACTGACCGGCCTGCCGGTGGAGAAATTGCCATAGCACGGCAGCCGGGTTAAAATACTTGGGTGCGCAGTGGATGACTCAGTTACAGGGTCATCAGCTGCCAGCACAACAGACCCGTCAGATTGGACCTTCGATTCTATGCGGTCGACTTCGCGACAGCGAATCATTTTTGGAGTGATTTGCATGCCGGGGCACAGATTTGCACATACTGAGAGAGTGATCTGCACAGATGCGGCGCTGAATTTGAAATAGTTTTACTCGTGCGTGGAAGGTGTGACCTTATCCACACGGCGTCCTTGTGGAAGCCCTAGCGGCAGGCAATGCAACTCTCTCACTGCCCGACATGACTTTTTTAGTCCAAACAACGCCTTAACGGTGAGTGGCTGCTTGCTGTCGTCACGCGGGAAGGTGATAACTATGATTCGGGCACTCGGAAAATGGTTATTATTGAAAGCGACTGTGCGCATTCCATAGCGCTGGTATATGACTATAGATTTCCTGTATGCCAGGTTTGTCGAATTTGGTTTCCATTTTATTCAAGCCAACGACCCGGCCGCGCATCACCCAATGCCGGAACGGTCATTCCAACGTCATTTAATATGGGTAGTTCCAAGGTTCCAAGAATTGGCACAGATACTTCAGTTTGGCTTAACGGGCCCATAGCTGGAATGGGATGGGAAATAGAGTGCCCCGCGGGAGGATGTTTCTTGACGTCTAAAAAATGTCCTTCTGTGAATAAAACATCGATTGAATTCGTCTTGAGTCCAACACAGGTCAGGAGATCATAGCTCTCGATGTGCTCGACTTACTGTGTGCATTAGCTACGCCATGGAGCTCGTGAAACTTTTGACAACTTCGTGTGGTTGGGAGAAACTGAGAGTCGCATTTTGTATTTTGCAGGAATGGAGGCTCCTTGGAAGGTCTTCAATGACGCTGTGCATGGCCACTTTGAGCTGCACCCTGTTTGTGTCCATGTCATAGATACTCCCCAGTTCCAGCGATTACGCTACATCAAACAACTTGGTGGATCATACTATGTGTTTCCATCAGCTGCACACAACCGTTTTGAGCATTCTCTTGGGTGAGTTGAGTATAGGAACATAATAACATAGCCTTGGAATGTTTTTTGTGTTGATCAGTTGCTGCTTTGTCACATGCTATTTGGGTGTTACAGGTTTGTTATCATCTCCATTAAATCCTCCAATTGCCCCCAGTGGAAAAGTCAGTTTAAGGCAGTCTCTCAGTGGTTTTGAAGTTCTTCCATTAATTTTCTCAAAGGCTCATGGGAAACTTTTGCTTGTGTTCTCATGAGCATTCCTAGTGTTGTATGGTCATGATGAGTGGTGTGGGCATGGAGCCACATACAATTACATCTGTGCAATTAAAACAGCTGCTCATTCTTCCAGGAGACATGTTACCTTAATGGGTGGTGCCACAAATTTCTGATACAGGGTATAGGATCACAAAACCATCACAACATTGAACAAAAGGGAAATCATGCATGTAGTGTAATAAGGGATGGTTAGTAAATGACCATTATTGTGCAAATTCTCCATACACCTTGAGTTACAACATTGTAAGGCATGAGATGTGGGAACTGGGCATAGGGGCAGGGTCTGAGACCCATAACTTCCTGAAAATGTAAAATTGGCCCTGTGAGCATTGACTTGGATGAAGTAATCCAGGTGGATATTATATTCTTGCCTTTCCAACATTGGTAGGTGTCTGTTGCTCTATGCCAGCAGAAAAATATTGTTGCAGTGTCAAAGTTTTTTCTATCATCATCAAACTGGCATTTGTAGAAATGCTAGTCAACTGATGTAAAACTGCTAAAGGTAGGACTGTACTGTCAGCTTTATTCCTCATAGAATAACCAGGAGAAAGGAGGGATGGGTGATAATGCATCTAGCTTTCCTTTTTTCTGGTTATTCTATGAGGAATAAGGCTTACTGTACTGCCTTGTAAGTACAATGCTCCTCACATATCTACTTAAGTTAGGTTATTAAATTGAGAATATTTAATATAATAATTAGGTTATTAAATAGGAATAGAGACCCTTTAATGAAAAAACAGGTTGAAAATAAGTAGCTGTTAAGCAAGGAGGGACTGCCTCTCTTATCCAACAAAAGAGGGGATTGTCCCCATCCCCACTGTGGTGTGGTTACCTTATATCTAATTTGCTTTTGCTGCATATCAGCTACAGCTATGGATGACAGAGCAGAGAACATTTGGAGCCAAGGTTTTGCAGTCTTTAAGTGAATGATTCGCAATGGATGAGACCTGTGCCAAGTGGCAAGAATGATGATTGAATATTCAAACCACTTTTTCGCCACTGCTGACCATGAGTCACGGGTGAGTCCCGGTTCATGGTCAGCCGCCAGTGGTACGAGGGCTGCACCTATAGGACAAACAAAATGTTCCTACTTTCGTATTTTGCACTGTCAGAACACCTCAGCTCTAAAGAGATAGTGCAATTGAAATGTCAATAGAGGCTTGTGTAAAATTGGACGCGATGGTCCGTGATTATCGTCTCAGGTTACATTTTTGTTCTTGCATGCATCCCTAACAGTTGATCGCCTCTGGCTGTATCGGTCCCTGGTTAGTCCATTAAGACCATTCGCCGAAGGCGACAAGGCAGAACTTTCCTCTCCCTGGATTCGGCTGTCGGGCTCTGGATGCGATAGTGGGCGCTTGACCCCTCCAGGACTCGGTCTTGGATCCGCCACTGGCCGCTGTTGCCGTGAAGGACTCGGCGACCGGTTTCGGGCGCCGCTGTCGAGAGCCTCGCGCTGACGCTGGGCCGCCGCACAGGGTGGCGTACCTGGCTTCGGAGCTTGTCAACACTTTGCGGCGAAACCAGCCCGAGCTGAACATCACCGACGAGGATGCGCTGTGCGTCACGCTGGCCGGCCTTTGTCACGACCTGGGACACGGTCCCTTCTCCCACATGTGGGAGACGTTCATGGACGAGGTTCGGCCCGAACGCAAGTGGAAGGTACGCCCGCCGCCTGCCGCCGCCCTGGACCGGCGAACGAAAGCGGTCCGGCTAGCGCCACCATGCGGCCTGAACGGCGTCAGCAGCGGCGGCCGCGTGCAGCCAGCAGTGAGCGAGCGGTGCGCGGAAGAGATGCGACCGCTCCTGTGTTCTGTCTCGTTGACGTGCGTGGTGTAGCGACGTCTCGCTCGTCGCAAGGGCCGTGACGTGCCGTTTTGATGCATACACAGCTTGATTGTGGGAGTGTGTACTAGGAATATTTTATGTGATAAACAAGCTCTTGACGCGCGAAAGCAGACGCAGGTGATAAGTGGCCCAAGTCATTTGATAGACAACATCATTACATGAGAGGGGTGGTTTTGTTACGTCATTGGGCGGAGATTACTGTTGCTATTCTCGATATGCTGCATTGCTGCGTTTGCATTAGCACCATTGTTGTCCACCAATATCTTATAACGCGTTTGGCGTCGTCAGCAGAGCAGAGGCTCCGACGCTACGTTCCGAGCGTGAAAATTTGTTTGCATGGGTCCCGGTACGCTGCACTGAAAGTCTCCCTCGTCGCTGACCGCTCCCGTCCACCTGTTTCTGCAGCACGAGCAGGCGTCCGTGCAGATGTTCCAGCACATGGTGGAGGAGAACGACCTGATGCCCAAGTTTAAGGCGGCCGGCCTGACCGAGCAGGACCTGATCTTCATCAAGGAGCAGATCGCGGGCCCCAGCGTCTGCACCGGTCGCTACACGGGTCGCCCTGACCAGAAGACCTTCCTGTACGAGGTCAGCAGACGGCTGCGAGGGGCCGAGGTACGCGCGCGGCGCGTGCAGTCCTTCGGCGAGGGCTGCGGTTTGTGAGGCATGACAGGTCGTGGTGTTGTTAACAGTGGCGATCGCGGGTGGTGATGTCCAGTAGCGCTTATTACATTGTGAGGATGTCTGTCAAGAAGATAATGGCGACTTACCCAGTTACACTCAAGGGAAACAAATTTGCTCAGTAATGTATTGTTCGCTGCTGGTTTGTTTATGGGATGTGATGTTTTGCAGATTATCTCGAACAAGCGGAACGGCATCGATGTTGACAAATGGGACTACTTCTGCCGCGATTCACTTCTGCTTGGAATCAACATCAGCTTTGACTATAGACGGTGCCTTCTTTACAGCAGGTGAGCGTGCTCACAGAAGGTCTTTGTTGATCATTGCAAGAAAGTGGACGGCATTGTCTGAACGTCATCGGAAATGTCCGTGGGTCACTGGCGGCCATTTTTAAATTCAAACGCGCTGAAATAATTTGGTCGTCGTCAAGTTCACAGAAAATATGGATTGGCGAGCATCCCGGCTACTGGCTCTATTTTAACAGCCTGGCCAGTGCGCAGATGTGATTCTGCATTCACATTTCATTTTGTTTCCTTTTCCATCTATTTCATCGAAGGCGCATGCAGGTGGAGGTTGTTCTGCGCCTAGTCGCATAAGAAAAGAACAGCACGTAGAGAGATTCACATAAACGCTCAGGCAAAAGTAGTTCCAGCCAATCAGTCAGCAGCTGAAAGTAGTTAACGGGAGTACTCCACATTTGAAGACGTTGAGGCAAGCATCGAATATGGTGAAATGATTTCACTTATAACGACTAGTATACTTGTAGGAAAATGCTCCACATTTGGGGATATTTGTGCAAGCGTCAAATATGACGAAAGAAGGCTCACTTATAAAGATTGGCATACTTCTAAGTGGAATAACCGTTCCAAATAACACACTTTCTATATTTAGTAAACATGCTCGTCAATACTTCATTGTTTGGTTGCGTCATGGAGTGTTTGGATGGCTTGGAGGTGCTGCCAAATGGGCCGTGCGAAATTGTTACCCTGGTACTCACTTGCAGCACTTCAACTCGCTGCATATTCGTTCGGCGTGTGTGTGTATAGCATATCCAGTGACGGTCCAAGACGTATTTGCTGAAGCAAGTGTCGACATTTGCTCGTGTTTTGACCCTCCCGTGGTGTTTTTGAACGTTTTTCGTGAGTTTAAGTTGTTTAGTTCCATTCACATGATCGGTTACGATTCTTACGTTATTCGATTACAAGCCTTATTTTGTAATTTCGAGTACCCACGTCCAGCGTGTTGCATGATGTGGCGCAAAAGGTGATAAGTGTTTAAAAGGTGATAGTGCTCTTGCTCTTCCTGTCCAACAGTGTTCGGGAGCCAGTTGAAGTTCATTATACCTGGAAACCGTGCTCACGAACGCTAGACATGAACGACTCGACGAGCATATTCTTTTTAGCCTTGAACACCGCGTAGGCAACGGGGTGGCAGTATCTGAATGACGTTTTTGTGGGATCATGCATGCCTGAGTGACTGAGATAGCCCGCACGAAGCAGTCTGCACATATTCGCGGGCGTGCGCCTCAGAAAGGGGAACGTTTGAGGTCTTAAGAAGGGATGGGCTGCGAACTACGCCAAGTGATCTTCAAGATGGCTATTTCTGTTTTGAACCGCACACAGGTGTGAAACACTCGTCACGAATGCCCTGCGCGAGGGGTGCGGACGCCCACCACGGGCAAGCTGGCCCCGCGCTACAGCGGCGCAGCACGGAAACATCCGCTGGGTGGTGGTCAGTCGGACTTGCGGCAGGTGTAGCGAGCCGACGCCGCCCGGAACAGCCCGAGTTTGAATTTGGGAAGACCAGGTGTGCGTTACGAATAGACCACGTGGTGCACTGGGAGGTTCCGGGGCTTTGTAGCCCCTGTACACATTCGTGCAGTCCCGGTGGTGCACGTGCTCCGGGGCGTGATTTTGCGTTGAGCGTCTTCTGTCCACACATCTGGGACCTAACGGCCTGTGGAATTCTGCGATTGCGGTCTTCGTAGGTTTATCTCGCTACGCACAATTACATGGTCCGCGAACGCAATGCTGGTCCCTGGAGTAAGATCCGCCCTTGTCCGGCAGGGTAATAAAAGTGGAAAATGAGGGCTTCCAGATTTGCACTCGCGACAAGGAAGTCGGCAACATGTACGATCTGTTCTACACGCGCTGGGTGCTGCACCGCCGCGCGTATCAGCATCGCGTCGTCCGCATCGTGGAGCGTATGTGAGTGTCGGACGTTGTCCCGTCGGCTGCATCGCTTGGGTCACGCCCGCTTCTGTTCTGCTCTGGTGATGAGCGCCATCACATCAGTGATGCGGTCTGTTTGATGTGCTCCGCTTGGTCGATCGCCGTCATCATCTGGCCATGTCCTGCCTGCCGCACCGCGCGATGTTAGTAGTAGCCTGGCCGTGTCGCGGCCGCTAGAGCCTGAGCGTGGCGGCGTGTCACCGCTCCTGACCGCAAGCGCGAGCTCGGTGTCCGGCGATTCTGCACAGCGAGCCCACCGACTGTGCTGACCCCGGCCGCTGACCCGTGTCGCTGACCCTGGCCACTGACCCCTGCCGCTGACCCCTGCCGCTGACCCATGTCGCTGGCCCCGGCCGCTGATGCCTGCCCCTGACCCCGGCCACTGACCCTGGGCCCGGCTGCTGACCCCGGCCACTGACCCTGGCAGCGGACCCCTGCCGATGACTCCTGTCGCTGACCTCGGCTGTTTAGCCCTGTCGCTGATCCCGGCCGCTGACCCCGGCTGCTGACCCCGGCCACTGACCCTGGGCCCGGCTGCTGATCCCTGCCGCTGACCCTGACCACGGACCCCTGCCGATGACTCCTGTCGCTGACCCCGGCTGTTTAGCCCTGCCGCTGATCCCGGCCGCTGACGGGCGGCAGGTTCCTCGACGTGCTGACGCTTGCTGACCAGCACCTGCTGCTGCCGGACTCCGCGGAGCCGGGCGCGCCCGGCGTGCGCATGTCGCGCGCCTGCGACCGCGCCGCCGTCTACACGCACCTGACTGACCACGTGGTGCAGCTGGTGGCGCAGAGCACCGCGCCGGAGCTGGCGGCGGCGCGCCACCTGCTGCACGACATTCAGACCCGGCGGCTCTACAAGTTCGTCTGCTCGAGCCAGCCCACGTCCACCGACGGCCGGGAGGTGGGCCAGCGCCAGCCTGTATGCGGCCTTATGTTGAGCCCCGGCCATAGTTGTCATCCACCGTTTCGCGTGCTCTATTCCGCCGTTTGATTTCCCTCGTATTTCACAAATTTTAAGTCTTATGTGTCGTGCGAATGTGGTCGGTGAGCGCTGCCGATGAGCCGGAGATCGGCTTGGCGGTGACTGCTTAGTGTAACCGCCTCCGAATCAGGTCACGTGACGTCCGAATCAGCTCTCCAGATGTCCGAATTAGGTCTCCTGACGTCCGAACCAGGTCACCTGACTTCCGAACCTGACCACCTGACGTCCGAATCAGGTCTCCTGACATCCGAGCCTGATCACCTGACGTCCAAATCAGGTCTCCTGACGTCCGAATCAGATCTCCTGACGTCCGAATTAGGTCTCCTGACTTCCGAATAAGGTCTCCTGACGTCCGAACCTGGTCACCTGACATCCGAATCAGGTCGCCTGACGTTCAAATCAGGTCTCCTGACGTCCGAATCAGGCCTCGTAACGTCCCTCTGGCGTTACGGGTCGAATTCACGCTCACTCCGGACTGACGACCTGAGTGGAGACCGGACTGAGGCCTCCTTCCATTTGTATCCGGACTGACTCGTCTCTGGGCGGACGTGTTCGCCACTCTGCTCCAGATCGACACGGAAGCGATCCGGAGCGGTATGGCCAAGATGTTGCAGCCCGGGGACGGCGTGCGACCCGAAGACCTGCTGGTCAGCGTCATCAGCATCTCCTACGGCATGGGCAACCGCAACCCCATCGACTGTGTGCGCTTCTACTCCAAGAAAAATCCAAACACGGCGGAGGTGATCCGCCGCACTGAGGTGTCACCAATGCTGCCGGACAAGTGAGTCACTGGGCGACGGCCGCGTGCGTGAGGTGGGGGTGGGGGCGGGATGGGGACGGGACGGTGCCAAACATCACATGGTTGTGTGAGGTGGTCGTGGGGCATGGATGACTCCATGCGGATGTGACGGGTTTCCGGTGTGGTGTTTAACGTGTGTGTTTGGTGCTGACCGCGTCTGGTTTGGTGCCGGCCGTGTTTGGTGTGACACTGTCCGTATTTGGTTTGGCTCCGGCCGTTTTTGGTCTAGTACCTGCCGTACGTAGTCTGGTACTCCCGATGTTGGGTGCGGTGCTGGCCCTGTCTTGAGTGCTGACCGTGCGTGGTCTTGTGCTGGCCGCGTCTCGTTGAGTGCTGATCGTGCGTGGTCTGGTGCTGGCCGCGTCTCGTCGAGTGTTGACCGTGCGTGGTCTGGTGCTGGCCGCGTCTCGTCGAGTGTTGACCGTGCGTGGTCTGGTGCTGGCCGCGTCTCGTCGAGTGTTGACCGTGCGTGGTCTGGTGCTGGCCGCGTCTCGTCGAGTGCTGACCGTGCGTGGTCTGGTGCCGCCCAGGTTCCGGGAGACGTACGTCATGGTGGCGTGCCGACAGCTCGAACCGGCGAAGATCAACGCGGTGCGCGCATGTTTCGAGCAGTGGTGCGGTGCGCACCAGTACAGCCTGCCGTCGGTAAGAGCGCCACCTCCGGGCGGGAGGTGCCCCCCATTCGTCTGTCGCGTTCGGTCGATGCGCTGGACGGCCAGACGCAGTGACGGCGGGATGGTTTGTGTTCTTGCTAGCGTAATCCGTCGCTTCAGATTGGGTAAAGACGTGGAAGGAGTACACAAAATGGGAAGGACGCTTGAGCTATGGTTTTACTTGACCTCAGGCCAAAGATCCATCAAGCAGTCAAGGGGACTTACGGCGTAAAAGCTGAGACCGCACACGCTTTGATATGCCACGAACCATAGGCGCCATCAACTTTTTGAAAGAGATTAACAGGTGTTTTACAAACTTCGTGTAGAGATTGGTGTATGTGGTAAGATATCTTGCTGCGTAGACGGTGATATTCCCTCCCAGCAAGCAGTTTGAGTATGCGCTGTAGCTCGGCCATGGCCCTATGAGCCAGCTCGTCTCGGGTGCGGTATAGCTCGGTCGTCGCCCTCTGAGCCAGCTCGTCTCGGGTGCGGTGTAGCTCGGTCGTGGCCCTTTGAGCCAGCTCGTCTCGGGTGCGGTGTAGCTCGGTCGTCGCCCTCTGAGCCAGCTCATCTCGGGTGCGGTATAGCTCGGTCGTCGCCCTCTGAGCCAGCTCATCTCGGGTGCGGTATAGCTCGGTCGTCGCCCTCTGAGCCAGCTCGTCTCGGGTGCGGTATAGCTCGGTCGTCGCCCTCTGAGCCAGCTCGTCTCGGGTGCGGTGTAGCTCGGTCGTCGCCCTCTGAGCCAGCTCGTCTCGGGTGCGGTGTAGCTCGGTCGCCCTCTGAGCCAGCTCGTCTCGGGTGCGGTATAGCTCGGCCATGGCCCTCTGAGCCAGCTCATCTCGGGTGCGATGTAGCTCGGTCGTCGCCCTCTGAGCCAGCTCATCTCGGGTGCGGTATAGCTCGGTCGTCGCCCTCTGAGCCAGCTCATCTCGGGTGCGGTGTAGCTCGGTCGTCGCCCTCTGAGCCAGCTCATCTCGGGTGCGGTATAGCTCGGTCGTCGCCCTCTGAGCCAGCTCGTCTCGGGTGCGGTATAGCTCGGTCGTCGCCCTCTGAGCCAGCTCGTCTCGGGTGCGGTGTAGCTCGGTCGTGGCCCTCTGAGCCAGCTCGTCTCGGGTGCGGTGTAGCTCGGGCGTGGCCCTCTTTTCAAGTGCGGTGTACATTGCTCAGGAGCTCGCCTAGGCGGGCGTCGGCTGTCAGTCTGACATATAGGCGGTCGGTGTGACTACCATGCTTAGGGCCCTGTCTGCGATGCTCGAAATTTGTAGGTTTTGTGTGCGTCTCATGCAGGTTTTTGTCTTTCCCAAATAGGATTCCCAAGAAACGTGAGTATAATTTGGCACGGCCACCGCCAGACGGCATGCGGCAGTGTTTGTCAGTCACGATTGGATGTGCTATGTCGTCACTTGTCTTTTGCGCCGTATTATTTATGGGCATGCGCATGGGTGCAAGCGCCGCTGTGGCCGGTGGCGCAGCGTCAGCTCCACGTAGCCGTGCTTGCAATTGATGTCCTGCAAGTCGGACTAGGTTTTTCTTGTGTTATATTTTGGAGGTTTTTTACTATGCATAAAGCAATATGCATTTTGCTTATTATAATGCTAATATATATGTATATATATATATATATATGCATTTCTACTATAATGTTTATTATAATGCTAATATATGTATATATATATATATATATATATATATATATATATACATACAGTATGTGTTCGTGCTTGTGTGTAATTTACTTCTCAGCATAGTATGTTGCTGGATAGAACATCAAAATTAGAAAATGACGGATCGTGAAAAATTGCGGTGCCGGACGTCCACTATTTCCGTATTTTTCCCGTGTCGGCTGCCTGCAAATGATCTTCTGTGTGGTATGTGGGCGGGATGCCGTGTTGATGGTACGTTGGGTGCCGCGTTAGGTGTGGGCGGGGTACCATGTCGGGCGTGGGTGGGGTGCCATGTCGAGTATTGGTGGGTACCATGTCGGGTGTGGGTGGGGCGCCATGTCGGGTGTGGGCGGGGCGCCACGTCGGGTGTGGGTGGGGTGCCGCGTCGGGTGTGGGTGGGGTGCCGCATCGGGTGTGGGTGGGGTCCCGCGTCGGTTGCAGGTGTGAGTACTCGCGTGTTACGACCGACATGCATGGTGTAACAGACGGGCACGACACACGAGCGGGCTGGCTGCGGGCAGGCCCAGCCGAGCGGCGCCCGTGTCTGCTGTGGGCGGTCGGGCTGGCGTGCCCGTCGTCAGCGATGCATTGCCTCTGCCGCCAGCGGGAGCTGTGGTTCGGTCGGATGACCCCGGTCAAGGGCGGCGAGGACGAGACTCTGGGCGAGATGGAGGAGGTAGGCCGGAGGCGCAGCAGCACTCTCGACCTGTGATCGCCGCCAGCCGGCCACCGCCCTCGCGCACCACGCGGCTCGACATGGTCTGATGCTGCGCTTCACTTCTCTTTGCTTCGCTGGTCAGTATTGGTTTCAGGATAAAGACAGTTTGTGCAGCGCGATGAGGGTGACTTTGTTGGCGAGGCACTCCCGTGCGTGGCGCTTCAGGAGTATGTACCTGCTTTTGTTCAAGTTTGTTGGCGCTTTGGCTTGCCATTTCCTAGGTTGTGGTTGAGACATGAAGCGTCTCTTGAGAGGCGTTGGGCCGGTATTTTCTTGGTGTCTAGTCGGTGCTGCTGTGCCTGGACATGGGACAGGGGAGGGTCATATCTCGGCGGTGGGTTATGTGATGTGACCAGCTACGTCAGAAGGTGTGTCACTGAAGCATCAGGACGCCGCAACATTTGACATTGAGAAACAAGCTGTTTGAAATTATTGGTCGGGTGCTGCCAGCCGCTGGGATAATGCGAGCAGTTTTCTTGTGAATCCAAATTTTGTTTATCAAGCCACGACTTCATCACGGTGCCAGAAGCGGCGTGGGGTATTGGCGGCATTGGCCCAACCTTGGAATAAAGCTGGCGCTAGCCATTTGATATTCCTATGGCAAAAATGGGTTCAACCTGTGTCTGCCCCCCCCCCCCCCCCCGCTTGAAATGCCCATTCCTCTGCCACTGTCTGCTATACTTTATTGGGAGCCCTGCAAGTGTTATTGAGATTGTTGTCAGTAGTCTGCTTGCGGTCCTGCTTATGTACTGTGATATTGCTTACTGTGTGTAACGCTTGGGAAAGGGCGGTCCTGGAATCGCCCGGAACAACCTGAAGCATATCAGTGATTTTGTACTGAATAAACCACGATTACCAGTTATATCATCTCTTATTTTTGTTGTTTATCTCCTGAGTACTGACGTCGGAAGCGCCGGAACATCCTGGAGATGCAGACATGTGTGCTTTTACCTTGTTCCCTCCCAAGGTTAAATGTCGCCCGGAGCCGGGAGAGAAGCCCCCCCCCCCCCCATGCTCCCACACTTATTGCTTAAACGGGACGGATATCTTCAAGGCGTTCACAGAACTCCAGGACGTATATGTCAGGAGACCGCCTGGGGCGCTATCCGTGTGCCCACTGAAGTCTGGCGGTGGTTTGCAGGTAACTCCTGTGGCTCCCGCAGCTCGTGCGAATCAGAAAACGAATTTGTCACTGTTGTCACTGTTGATGTGCCAAACAATACTGCCGGTTCAAATATAGAGGAAGAAACCGACCAGATATCAGGGCTAAGGCAGCAGAGTCCCGGTGGAGGGATGTGAGCGGGCACGAAAATATTTCAGAATGTCACCAAAATCATAGCTTCGTCGCCTCACGTTGCTCCATCGCTCGCAGCGTCTGCCGATCCCATCGCACCCGTGGCGGGGTCGCTGGAGCCGAGTGAGGGGAGTTACGCACTCTGAGGGTTCTGACTGCGCTCGCAGGGGCGCAGTCAGGAAAATCTATCGGGGGGGTGGACGGGACACAGCTCAGATAAACTGCGCTTGCAGGGGCGCAGTCAGGAGAATCTATCTGGGGAGTGGACGGGACACAGCTCAGATAAACTGCGCTTGCAGGGGCGCAGTCAGGAGAATCTATCTGGGGAGTGGACGGGACACAGCTCAGATAAACTGCGCTTGCAGGGGCGCAGTCAGGAGAATCTATCTGGGGGGTGGACGGGACACAGCTCAGATAAACTGCGCTTGCAGGGGCGCAGTCAGGAGAATCTATCTGGGGAGTGGACGGGACACAGCTCAGATAAACTGCAACCGTCCGCATACTAAAACAATCGTTCGGCTTCAGGTATCTCGAGAGTTTGTTTAAATGTGAAGGCGGGTCGTTCGGATTTTGCACAGACAGTGCTTAGTGGGCTGGTAGCTACGTGTCGGTTATTTGCCATCACGTTGGAAACTTTGACCTCGAGAGGCAGGGGTAATTGGGCCCAGAGTTGACCTAACCTGGGTCAGTAACTAGGCAATTTCCGAAAAAAATCTGACGTCGCAAATCTGTAAATCCTGGAATGATATGCATGTCTGAAAATTGTATGGATATCCGTTTCCGAAAAAGTTACAAGACGTCAAACTTCTTCGAACATTGGATACGGGACATGACCTAGATCAGTGAACTGACCTTCAATGTATTCAAAAATTTCACACAATATGTAAAAACGATCAAGGAAAAGGTACTTAAATTTTCGCGTGGCTGCATCATTATGGTTTTTCCCCTGCGCTCGGTAGAACCGGTGGGGTATTGTCAACAACTCCCTAATCGGGTAAGGGTTATTGAGACGCAGAACGGTTCGATACAGCGTGATCAGTGCATCGAGTACTCGCTGTATATGTTTTAGCCAAATCGTAGGGGTTCCGGGGTCAACAACCTGGAACTGCGCTGACCTTCGTAGTTTGGATTTCCAATGTGACGGGATGCAGTCTGTTCCATCGTTATTAGCTCCTTAAGCACTACCTTCGTGCAAATTTTAAGACAAATCATAGGGTCCGGGTGATGAACGAATCCGTATCTGGAACATTGAATATGAGTACGGAGGACACACTTTTGCCTCTAGAAGGCTCATTTTTTCAGCATGGTGGAAGACAGTTCAGTCGCAAGGAACATGCATGGTGATCAGCGGATGGAATGATATCTTTGTCCACGGTTTTAGCTCAGAGCTGTCACAATATTTGGCGAATACGTTTCTGAAGCGGCGATGTAAAGCTAGCGAATACCTGTCTCGTTCTAGAAGTCTCATTTTTCAATGTGACACAAAAGTTTTTGCTGCAGTGTGAACAGCGCCTTGCGTAGTCCCTAGATATATGTTTTTAGCCAAATCGTAGAAATTGAGGTCAATGACCTGGCACTGTGGAAACCCCTGTAGGTGAAAGCAATCGGTTTGACGGGATGCAAATTATACCGTTGTGATTAGCTCATTGAGTACTAGCTGTGCGCAAGTTTTTAGGCCAGTAATTGGGGTCCGGTAATCAGCCAATCCCGACATGGTAAAATGGAATGTGAATACGACGGGCACACTTGGCTCTAAAGCATTTATTTTTCAACATGACGCCAAAGCTTTTTCTGCGGCGTGATCAGCGCATCGAGTACTCCCCGCACGTATGTTTTTAACTAAATCGCATGGGTCCAGGTAATGGACGCATGCGAATCTGAGGTTTGAAGGTAAACGCGGCGGATGCAGTTTTGTCTCCACACGGCTCATTTAATTTGACGCAAACCAATTTGCTGCAGCGCAGTCCGTTGTTATTCAAATACTCCACGCATGTATGTTTTTAGCTAAGCTGTAGGGTCTGGGAAATCGGTGTAGTCCCATCCTGAGGTTTGAATGGCAATACCACGGACACACTGTTGGCTCTAGAAAGTTCATTTTTCAATGCAATGAGAAACGGTTCGCTGCGGTGTCATCAGCTCATCGAGTACTGCCTGAATGTACGATCCAACTAAAACGTATGAGTCTAGGTAATAGACGAATCCGAATATAAGGTTTGAATACGGCAAAAACACTTTTGCCTGTAGACGGCTCATGCTTCAATATGAATTAAGACGGTTTGCTGCAGCATGATCTGTTCATTGAGCACTCCCCGCATGTAGGTTGTACCTGAGCTGTAAATTGCGATGGCAAATGACTGATGCGTCGTTACCAGCTCACTAGGCACCATATGTGCTCGAAATTTGGGCGAAATCATAAGGGGTCTGGGTCAATGACCTTGAACTTTGACTGCTTCTGGACGGCAAAGTTTTCAATGTGATGGGAAATGACATGCGTCGTTTTGTGCTCAGTGACTTTTACTTGTGTGCGAAATTGGGGCGAAATCTTAGCAGTCCAGATTGGGACGTAAATCTGAATGTGAATACAAATACGAAGCTGTCTTGATAGACGTGGGACGTGGTTTGGCTTCAGATTTGGCTCGCAGCGTATCTACCCGCCGCGGGCCACATGCTGTGTTTTTCAATGTGCGAGTACGGTTTTTTGTTTGTCACGTTTGGCCCGAGTGCCCGTTCCGGACATGCGCGCCAGGACGATCAATACTTGCAATACTTGCCCAGGCTCTTAAAAAAACACCGACCTCGTCGGTGGAAACAGTAGCTACAGAGTCGACGGAGCGTATAGTATAGTGCGCGAGAGTCTGAAACTCCTGGGGCCGCCGGTCCTGAGACCCCTATCGGCCTGGCGCGCCGACGACTGGATGCTCAGCATCTACACCCGTCAACCATGTAGGCCCGGCGGAGGAATCACCGATCCTTTGGCGATTTTCTGAGATCCCCAGCCCCTTTCATTGTTCAAATACTTCAAGGAAACGCGTTCTGTAGGTTTTAAGAGGTTACGTGATCACGCATTATTCCTGGTCTGTTATATGTCGTGCATTGTTTCCGTATGTACACCCTATTATCTCAATGTATCATGCAATAAATCGATAGGCCGTAAGATTTGGTGCTTAGTTGCCCGTCTGCTAACTGACAAAGTTTTTGTAGTGATAGTCTGCTATACAAAATTATTTATTCCCGATAGCCTCCACTGGATGACGGCTGGTGGTGCGCGTCGAGCAGTAGAGCGGGAATGACTGATTTTTTTACAAGTGCAATCGAATGACTTTTGTCGTGGGCTAAATGCATCACGGAAAATTTGCGTAATGACTCCTCGTGGGGATCGACGTAGAAAGCCCTACGCGGTACGAAGGCAGTTGTCTAGTCGTAGGTTGAAAGTACCACTCCCTACAGAAATAAGGTACACAGATGGGCGCCCCTTCCGGCCAAAGGAGAGAAACCAAACTAAACGTGCCTCCCGCAAGGGTTCTGACCTCGGTTGAAGGAGGAATATGCAACCCCTCGGCCATGGCTTTCCGGTTTTACCTGGGTCTTCCCCTACCCCGCTGAATTTGCAGGTAGCGACGTCATGATCCAGGACATCGAGGTGAGATGTTCTGCAGGTCGGTCGGGGCAATCTTCCAATACATGTTTTTGGCCCGAATAGGTGACTCGCGGATACGGCGTGGCGACTCCACACGAAGACACCGGCCGGTCTCGCGACGCATTTCCGCGGCACCGGCCTGGAGCCAAGCGGGTCATGTGACGGGAGTCACCACGTAGTGCCTGCCTTAACGCCTAGGCGTGGGGCCGTGTCTCGGCTTACCCGCGTGAGGCGTCTCGTCATTCCTCCGTTGTTCAGGACATTGGCTTCCGCAGGCTCGTGCCTGGGGCCTCCCGCAGCGGCGCGTTTGGCGCATCGTCCCGCGTATGGCGCACAGGTAGTCCCTGGCGGCCCAGTGGTTGCCTAGTGTGCCGTCCGTTTATTGGGCTCCGATCTGGTGGGTGGGAAACTTGCACGCTGAATCAAGCAAATCGACATATGGATCGCCACACCTCAAACACGACCACCGCGGACCCCCCTCGCAAGGAACTAGCATCTGACCCCTCTAGCAGGGGCAGGACAATCGACTTGAGGAACAAACGTCAAAAGTGCCTCAGTTTCTTGGTGTGAAAAACAATAGGATAACCATAAATAAACAGATCTGAACCCCCTCCGCCGCCTGGATGGTGTGCTCTCAACGGCCGGTGGGCCAAGAAAAGCAACTCGTCAACGGGACGGATCTGTGCTTGTCGAGTACGAGAAGGAGGGTGACATCAAAGGAGCGATGGCAGCTAAGTTTTCTGCTACCGCGTCCAAGGGAGTGGCGTTAAGTTACCCATCTCCGTGACACTCCCTCCACACCCTCAGCCAGAGGAAATGGGTGATGTACTGCCCAGCGCTAGAGGGAGTGAGTAACGAGAAGGTGATTAAGGGGCTCACCTCTCAGGGTGGCTAAGGGCAGAGCGCATCATTCTCAGACGTGGCGCAAACGAACGGTCGACAGACCCATTCGTTCTCACTTTTGACACGTCGAACATTCCTGAGAAGGTAAAAGTTGGAAGTATAAGGCAACGTGCACCCGTTCGCTCGTGCGTACTGAGTCCGTTGCGATGCTTCTCCTGCCAAAAGTTTGGACACACAAGCGAGCGATGTCGCGGACGGGCCATTTGCGGACGCTGCTCATCTCCAGACCACACTACCCGGGACTGCAAGGCAAAATAGCTTCAGCGCCCGATCTGCTCAGGTCTACATCAGGCGGGCTCTCGCCATCGCCCGGACTGGGTGAAAGGGAAGGAAACCGCCATGGTGGAAGTGACAGACACATCGTCTGTCGTGTCCCGTAGCTCGTGCTATGTATAATAGATCACGCCAGCAAAGAAATACTCCGTGGCGGCCAAAACATCTGAAGCAGATGGATCTTGCGCGTGCAATATTGCCGACATCTTGAGCAGGCGGACAGAAACCGATGTTGTGCGCTTTGCGGAAAAACCGGGACCGTTTTTATTTCAGAGCACTCTCACGCAACTGTCTTCCAATAGGAGCGGGTAAACCCCTCTGAGCGGGATCTCGCCTCTCCTGCTTTGCACAAAGTAGAGTCAACTCACACAGTGGAAACAATGCCTGTAGCGGGGGAGGGACGGACTGTTGTCCAACATGACCGACGGCCGCGCCCACCTCCGGCGCCTGGTGCGTCCGCGGACGCCAAGGGACGCCAGCCCCTTCTGTCTCCTACGTCAGTGCGGTTGCTTTTGTGGAGGAACCAAGTGTGGGCCGGGCATTCCTGGCCGCCGTCGTGTCCCCTGGACTAGTGCCAGCCCATGCTGAACCTGGGGTAAGGGGCAGAACCCCACAAAAACAACAAACGCCAGAGGCAGGCGCGGTCCCGCCTCCACCGGGCCGGGTCGAGCGTCCCTCGCCGCTAGCGCGTCATCGGAGCGAGCATAGCCTCTTGGGAGGGATCCGGTTCGGAGCGAAAGACCGCCTCGGGCCGCTTCCAAGAGCAATGGCACTTCCCTTCGTGCTGGTAAGTCAGCACCGGTCGGCCGTCACTCTGCCGTAACAGCGCCTCCGCTGGGTAAGGCGGCTGACCCGGGCGGCCAGTCTCAATACGTCGACCTCTGGGGGTTGGGGCGCGCGGCACGGTTGGCCCGCTGGGTCCCTCTCACCCCGTCGCTTGCCTGCACCTGTCTCGCCGTCGACATCGGGGCCGATAGGCGCACTCCCCACACCACCGCAGAGAGTCACAGACGGACATCCGACTTCGTCCCCCGCCAGCCGCAGGTGCCAAGTGGGTCTTACCCTGGCCAGTGCCGCTCACGGCCAGCGTCGACCTGGCCAGTGCCGCCCACGGATGGCGGAAGTCCCAGGTCCCGATCAGAGTGCGGTCGGAGTCCGAGTTCGAACGACGTAGAGTCCAGCCGTTCGGTTCAAGGATGGGGGTCGAATCCCATCTTTAAAAGCATGACACCAGCTTGCCTGGTGTCGTCGCTTGTTTGAACATTAAACGACACTTTGACAGCCCCATGACCCAAACTCAATCTTATAATGGAGCTTGCGAGGTTTTAAAGCCAACTACACCGACTTGCCGCGGATCTTACACTCAAAGACGCCAGCCGTGGCATGTCTCCAACAAACTGAGCTCACTCCAAACGTTAGTTGCACTATGAGCTGTCACAACATATTCAGAATGCGCCTCCGTGCACGCATTGTCTCCACGGCGGCGTCGCGATTTTGGTTCACTACGGAGTGCCGTGCGACAGCGTATCCCTCCCAACAAGTATCCAAACAGTGGAGGTCAGAACAAACCTTGGTTTGCTAAAACTGATCGTGTCCTCTGCAAGCCTTCCCCTAGGCATTCCGGCGCTTGAATCTCTATTTGATCAACTTCCGCACCATTTTCTCGTCGCTGGTGATTCTAATTCGCATGGCCGGGCGTGGGGCGGTGATCACACAAACGACGGAGGACACCGTCTTAAGGACTGTCTGAACAGAAACAGCCTGTGCGTGGTGAACACAGGTCATCACACGCATATGGCATTACCATCTGGTAATACCTCAGTCACCGACCTTTCAATATGCACACCAACTCTAGCCGCGCAGTTCACCTGGAGCGTGCATGACTGCCCGTGTGACTGTGACTGCTATCCAATCTGGCTGAATCTGAACATTCCCCACCCGGGAGTTACGCCTTCGGAGGGACCTTCGAAGGGCCGACTGGGGAAAATTTCGCACTGAATGTGTCTTCGATTTCGAACCCGGGGATGTAGACACGGCTAAAGAACGCATAAATCACGTCAATGCCGCGACTGCGTCATCCGCCAGGACACCCATCCCGGTCACGTCATGTGGGCCGCGACGCGTCCCGGCGCCTTAGTGGACCATCCGCCAGGACACCCATCCCGGTCACGTCATGTGGGCCACGACGCGTCCCGGCGCCTTAGTGGACCATCCGCCAGGACACCCATCCCGGTCACGTCATGTGGGCCACGACGCGTCCCGGCGCCTTAGTGGACCATCCGCCAGGACACCCATCCCGGTCACGTCATGTGGGCCACGACGCGTCCCGGTGCCTTAGTGGACCATCCGCCAGGACACCCATCCCGGTCACGTCATGTGGGCCACGACGCGTCCCGGTGCCTTAGTGGACGCAGGATCGCAGGGCTGGTACCTGAACTGGAAAACGAGCTTTTAAATGTTTTAAACGATTTTCGACGCCAGCGAACCAGATCGCGTTCAAGCAGGCAAGGGCGAGGGCGAGACGTGCGGAACGGGAGGCGAAACGGCGTTCATGGCAAACTTAATCAACAGCATCAACCGGTTTACACCCACAGCTGACGTGTGGAACCGCATTAGGCGTATTTCTCGCCGGAGACCGACCATGCCGGTGCCAGTGTGGAGTTGTCACAGCGACCACTGCTACGGACAGATTTGAGGTTGTAAACGCATTCGGTCGTGCATTTTCAGCACGGTCCGAACTGAGCGCACGGGATCTAATGTTCATCCGCCACAGGGGCGTCAACGAACATCTGGCTTTGGACTTTAATTCAGACAACATGGAGATGTGCAACGCCGTTCTCACATGGTGGACTTCACATCTGCCATCACCAATACAAGGAGCGTGGCGCCAGGCCATGATAACATCGCAAGTGATATGCTTGGACACCTGTCAACTCTATCGTTTGCGTACCATTCATGGAATTTCAGTTTTATCATGGGAAACCGACTTATTTCTACGGCAGTGGAACGAGTCCATTGTCACCTTAATTTTAAAACCCCAGAAGGACGGCACAGAACCCTTAAATGACTCATATCTGTTACGTCCGCGCTGCCACGTACTCGTGCCGGTCGCGCGTGTCGGTCCACACACTGCTAAAAAAGGTCGCTCTGTATTTGCCGGGACTGGTACACAACAGCCGCGTCCAACCCCCGGCGTCTCCTCACTGGAATACCCCGCCGGCGGATTGTCCAGGTTTGGGAGTGCAAAGTCTAGTAATAAAATATAATAAATAAATATGTAATATGACACTCATTTTCGAGCTATCAGGCAAAGCGTAGACACATGCACGCACCGCTTTGTCCAGGCGTGGGGTCGAATCCCGCTGCCGCCAACTCTTTTCAGCAGAGTTGAGGTGGAACACTGAGTGAATGCGGCCACTGGCTGGGAACAGAATGATTGAGTGCAACAATATTATGATTGGCTATATATATATATATATATATATATATATATATATATATATATATATATATATGCACATTATGTATAGTCTGAAGATGCAGCTGCTGCGATGTGAAACGTACTACGAGTTATTACAAGAAATACACATGAGAACTTTTTACATCGATAAAATTTACCTCACAGGTGTTATGCAGCCGTCGGGCTACACGCAACAGCATATGGCTGGGGTGCATAGCGTTATTGTGCCTGACGCATGGGACCTATCGCGACGGTAGCGGTCCAAAGCTGACCGTCCCCAACGCGGCCAGAGGTAGGACCAGGCACTGTGTTAGGTTGTGATGCTGGCGGCCCCTGCTGTGCAGGGTGCTTAAAAGCGGGATGGTAAACATTATAATGATAGGTGTCATAATGGTGAGCTGTACTGCACATTGGCCCTGATATGGCAAAATTGATAAAACTTCTCTGATTGATGGAGGTTTGGTATGAGGTGAATACAAGCATCTTATCACTGGCTACACTGAATAACTGAACCTGAAAAGCTTGCTTTCACATTACAAAACCTTCAAAATAACTATCTAGAACTTGGATATGACACAATTTTTTATTCCTCATCAAGCCCTGTAATTTATAACTTAAGCTTCCATCAACTGATCTCAGGGTAGGAAAGGTACGCCTGAGCAGCTGGAGTGGAATGGGTAGCTTAGACAGATTTAGAAGATGCATCAGTATCTGAAACATATGCAGAATTGACTCAAGGCAATACAAATTCTCAATGGACCTTAGATTGCCCCAAGCCATGCCCCATTTATGCACATTTGTACATAAATGCAGCATGTTGTATTGACATAATATTTCTGTACCACCTTGTACTCAACATTTGCTCATATTGTTACAAGGAAATTGTGTTGATATAAATTACGCAATGATGTGTAACAGATACAATGCTGAGGAAAAGGTTACAGCAAGCATCCAGAATATTGCGATATTTGACATAAAACATCAGTTTCTATAAATGTCAAATCTGAAATCCTCTTTTGCATAAGCAACCATTCCATGATGTCAAAATGAATGTGATAGCCCTGTATCCTACATGATCTCAGTATTTCAGCATGAGGCTTAACATAAATCATAAGCGATGATTTACCTTACTGTCACTCATCGGAGCCGTCAGCTACTACCAGAGGCTGCTGCCAGACCTGGCAACTGTCCTGGCACCGTTGTACGCGCTGCTCAAGAAAAACACGCCGTGGAGGTGGACGGCAGAATGCTCGGAAGGCGGTGTCGAGGGTAAAGAAAATCCTGTCATCTTCCCCCGTGCTGACGAGGTATGACCCTAAGTTGCCTCTCAAGCTGGTCACCGATGTCAGTTCAACAGGACTGGGGACAGCCTTGCTCCATGTAATGCTGAAGTGGCCCGTGAGCTACGCGTCCCGGACGCTGGCGCCAACGGAAAGAAGATACGCTCAGGTGGAGAAGGAGGCAGCTGGAGTTTGGTTTGGTGTCCGGCGTTTCCACCAACGCCCTTTTCGGGAGGCCGTTCACTCTGGTAGTGGACAACAGGGCGCTGTCCAGAATACTCAGCCCTGACAAGGAGCTGCCATGGCTCGCCGCGGCTTGGACGCAGCGGTCCGCCCGCAGCTGGCGGCTTATCAGTACCGTGTGGAGTTCCGCAGGACGGAAGAGATTGGGCTGCCGACACGCTCTCGCGAATGTCGGTGGCAAGCCCTGAGGATGAGCAGACAGCAGCTGAGGAGGAGGCAATCACCGGCAAATCTGTGTCCTGTTCCTGGCGGACAGCGGACCAGCGCTGACGGCGACGGGGATCGCTGCAGCTACTCGCCGTGATCCCGCGCTGGCGAGAGCGCTGGCGGCATCCGGTCCGGCCGGGCGGCAGTCGTCGATCCGGATCTGGTGCCCTACAAAACGAGGCAGAAGGAGCTGTCTACGGATGCGGACTGCATGCTTTGGGGAGGCCGTGTGGCGATACCGCATGCGCTCCGCGCCCAAGAGAAAAGCGAACTTCACGAGGGTCACTTCGGGTGCGTAGGATGAAACAGCTAGCCCGATGCTTCGTGTGGTGGCCGGACTTGGACGCCGAGCTGGAGGCTCTGGCCAGGGACTGTTCGGCATGTGCAGCTAAAAGAGCGGAGCCGCGGCATGCTGTTCGTCACCCATGGGATCCAGCAGGAAGACCATGGCAGCGGGTCCACGTGGACTTTGCCGGACCAATCTTTGGAAGCAGCTTCCTGGTGGTAGTCGACAGCTACAGTAAGTGGTTAGAGGTGATAGCCATGAAGTCGACCACCGCTGGACGGACCATAGCAGTGCTGTGGAACATGTTCGCTCGCTTGGGTCTACCGTTGCAGCTCATGAGTGATAACGGCCCACGGTTTGCTTCAGAGGAGTTTCGCCATCTTCACGGCAACCAACGGCATCAGACACACTAAGGTGGTGCCGTATCACACGTCATCGAACGGGCTGACAGAGCGGGCCGTAGGAACACTAAAAAACGGCCTGAAGGCAGCAGTGGAGAACGGGATCTCCTTGGATCGCGCGCTAGCACTATTCCTGCTAGCGTACCGCTCGCCGCCGCACGTTGTGACGGGGCGAACGCCGGCCGAACTACTATACGGCAGAAACCTGCGGCCTCGCCTCAATCTGCTGATTCCAAGCGCCGACAGTATTCTACAAGCGGCGCGGAAGGACCAGCGTATGGCAGCCGGGGGCCAGATACGCGAGTTCCAGCCGTTGGCAGCAGTCTTGATGCGCTCTTACGGCACCCGGCAGGCGTGGGTTCGTGGCAGGGTGGTGGCACGGCCGGGACAGGTGTCCTACGAGGTAGACGTTGGTGATGCGGTGTGGTCGCGGCACGTAGACCAGCTATTGACAGCAGGAGACCTCCCAAGCACTTCCCAAAGGACAACTTCTCCTGGTCGTGCAGAGGCTGCGCATGCCGGTGAGCGGCGCCCGCAACCTACCAGCCGGCGTGCCGTTGAGCAGCGCCCGCAATGTGCCAACGAGTGGCACCAGCGCGGAGTACGGCACCAGCGCAGAGTGTGGCGCCAGCGCAGAGCGCGGCACCAGCGAGGAGCGCGGCACCAGCGAGGAGCGCGGCGCCAGCGCAGAGCGCGGCACCAGCGCGGTGCCGGTAGGCGGCCCCGGTAGGCGCGACAGCGACGTGCGCCCGGGGCGGTCGCGGCGCGCGAGAGCAAGGCTGAAACGCCTCATTGAAGAGTGAAACTAAGGGGGGGGGGGAGGGGCAGGGTGTGGTGTCGCCGCCCTAGTGTACACTGATTATGGATGGCGCGTCGGCGCCGTTTGGCCGGCCGGACAATGCGCCGGCGGGGCAGTCCAACGAGGGAGACGCTCGGGGTTAGAATTGGCCGTTGTGCACCAGTCCCGGCAAAAACAGAGTGACCTTCGTGGCTGTGTGTGAACTGACACGCGCGACCGGCACGAATACGTGGCAGCGCGGACGTAGCAATATCTCACTCACGTCTTGCGTGTGCAAGATCTTTGCTATGATGATGGATGCCAGGCTCATGTGTTCTTTTTTTTTAGAAAGGACAGCTTTTGTCGAATATGCCGTGCGGTATTCGAAAAACGATGCGCTGTTCACCAGCAGATCATTTTAGACACCACCGTTCGGGAAGTCTTTAAACAAAAGCAACATATGTTTGCAATGTTTATATGGCTTCCAGGGCGCCTTCGACACAACTTGGCGTCACGGCATTCTGTCAGAACTTCATAAATGTGGTGTACGTGGACACATGGGGTAGTGTTTACCGTCAGCACGAATGGCGATCACATATCGGACGCTCCATCAGCACGCATGCCTCCACGCATTCCAGGTGACAACCGTGCTGACGACAGATCGGACGGGGCCCGGGTGAAAAATTGGTGAAAGAAACAACTAAAATTTCCTTGACAAGATGGAAGTAGTTGAGACAGGTGTGACGCTGTTGAGACAAATCTAGCGTATTTTACTCTGCCGCTGCCATTACCTTTATTAACTGCCCATTTCTTCTTGGAACGTGTTTTTCGCGGTCCCCCGTGACCGGTGTTTCAATGCATTACTCGACCAGAGCGACTTGAGCTGCTCCAGGATATCGTAAGTTGCCCCATTTCAGTATATTTCTTCCTTGAAGTTTTAAACACCTGCCCCAAAGCTTATATTTTTCCCCGACCCTGCCCCAACGAGATCTCGTCGAGATGTGCCGCGCGCTCCAGGCTGGCGCATGTGCGTGTTTCTGTTTGACAGTTTATATACCCTTTGTATGCACTGACATTTTTCTCAAATTTCCAGATGTCGGTCGTTATTGAAACAACTGTCGGAGATCTCACTGTGGACCTGTTCTTAAGGGAACGACCCAGAGGTAAGACTGTCTCTGTTTATGTGAAAATAGTGTGTGTGCCTTGCTCTTAAGAAGAGACTACACTTTGGATATTTTTATGGTGAAAAACTTATGCAGTAAGCTATGAGGAATGGCCTTCAGTTGACAATGGACCAGCCCAAAAGGCATGGTTTTTATGCCTGTGTTTCTCTCATTTTCTATGAACTTGGTCAGGCTACTTTGTGCTGTAGTCTGAAACATGTAACTGCCATAGATTTGTGACCCATTATTCAAAATGTCTTTTCTGATTATGACACCATCAACATGAACTATGTAATGCATCACTGCACATTGGCATCAAGTGGATGCCATGATTGATTTTTAGTCTGAACTGATTGGTATGTGGGATTTTGGGTGAGATAGTGGGATGGGATTTTGTGGGCTATAAATTTTTCATTCATAGCACATGATTAGCAATCTCCATGTTATCAGCTATAAATGATGCTACCAGCTATGATAATGCAGTTGTTTTTCAGCTTGTCAGAATTTCTTGAAGCTGTGCAAGCTGAAGTACTACAACTTTTGCTTGTTCCACACCATTCAGCGAGATTTCATTGCGCAAACTGGTGATCCGGCAGGCACAGGAAAAGGAGGAACAAGCCTGTATGGGTATGTTGGTGGTGGTATAGAGTGAACTTTACATTTGGGGTCCTAAGGATAAGAGGGATCAAGGAGCAAATTGTAAGCTACAGGTACAGGCACTGTCATACCATCACAATTTAATTTATCAAATTGCAATTAAATTGCTTGTTTATGTGATCAGCCATTTCCAAGTATACATTTACATGTACTATACAAACATAGTGCCAAATCATGACTCCTGTCTTTTAGTCAAAAGCAAATAGGTGAGGCTGTAGCATAACTCTTTATTGTGTAACTTTACATGTTTAACTCTCACATTCTGCCCAACTGTTGCCCCCTGAAGGTGACCCTGCATAATGTCTTCTTGCATATTGAAAAAGACTGGATCAACTGATCTTCACACTCTTAGTATTTTCCCTTCATTTATATTTTTAGTATATACCTCTCCATTTCATCTTCATGAATAAGTTGGTGGAGGTCACATGCCACTTCATGGTGCATGTCCCTGCAGTCCTTTTGACCACATCCAGACCAGGCCAGGCCCAGACTGTCCCAAATGAACCCCAAGACCTGCTGCCATGCCCATAAGCACTACGTTTTAAAGTGAAATTCTTTCCAACTACAGCTGATGCCAGTGTTGAAAAATAAAGGGCCTCAGACCAGGGTACAGCTATAAATAAGAAAATATGAAGTTTCCTGCTCTTCCCACTTTTGGTTGCCTGCTTTGGTTTTTGTTATTTTTGTCAAAAATGCACTATAATGGTTCTACATGAACTGAAAGATATTGATTTGTTTTTTAGTTCCTCCAGAGCTTTGGGGAGGCTGAAAGATGTGATGGGTGCCCTCCAGGGTATTGGCGAATGATTGGAATGCCCCTCTCCCTGTACCTACCAGTTGCTGGATCCATGACAACATATTTGACAAAGACATGCCTTATTTCAGGATACTTTATGGTGACCAGGCCAGGTATTTTGAGGCTGAAAAGATGCCTAAGCTAAAACACCGGAATACAGGAACACTATCCTTTGCCAGCCATGGAGGTCACATGTGAGTGTTTGGGAGGTGTGAGGGGGCATCTTCACAGAAGGCGGCTTATTGCACCAATCACACAGACTATTTAGTTGTTTGTATTACAGCAGTTTTTTGTGTTAGTGGGGATCCTGTTAATCCTCTGTTTTGAACATCATACATTTTAAACATTGAGTGCAGAACTTGTTACAATGAATGCACCTGCCACCAGTTACTCAGTCAATACTGAGGTCAGAATGCACCTGCCACCAGTTACTCAGTTAATACTGAGGTCAGGATGCATCCAAGTGAGCTTGTCTTGGGTCCAGTGTCTGGAAGGTCAACAGGGAGTATTTTGAACAGCCAGACCTGACCATGTATGCTTCCATTTTCATGTATGCAGCTTTAGCCCCGAACACGGCTGCGTCGTGTAAGACTGGGCGCTCCTGGTCATCATTTCTGACCTTCCTCAACATGCCAGACAGTTGAACGACGCCCACGTTGCAGCACCGAGTGCTGCTGCGTGCGGCACTGCTACTAAGTGCTGCTGAATTACGCAGCCAATATCTCCCGCTGGACATCGGCGGCATTGATATGGGATGTACATGAACAAAGAGCGGGCTGCGTGGCCTGGGGGAGGGGAAGGAGGATTCGCTGCACATTTGACAGATCTAAAGGCTGACCTAGCCCCGGTGTGGCGTCAGCTGAATGGTATGCGCTGAACCTCGACAGATGGGCGGGAGCGCGGATTGATCGCCGGGGGGTCCCGCGCCAGACTCGGCTCGTAGTGAGCGCCGTCAACTGACCGTGGCCGTGTGGTCCCGCGCCAGGCTTGGCTCGCAGTTTTTCGTCACGCTGTCCGAAGATCTCGAGTACCTGGACGACGAACACTGCGTCTTCGGCCAGGTGGTGGAGGGCCACGATGTCCTGGTGAAGCTCAACAGCGCGATATGCGACGAAAAGTACCAGCCGTACCAGGACATCCGGTGAGCGCAGACCCGCGGCGTGTCGCGCAGTGCTGGAGCGGATGGACGGCACTCAGCGCAGGCCGGCGCAGTGCTGGCGCGGATGGACGGCACTCAGCGCAGGCCGGCGCAGTGCTGGCGCGGACGGACGGCACTCAGCGCAGGCCGGCGCAGTGCTGGCGCGGATGGACGGCACACTCAGCGCAGGCCGGCGCAGTGCTGGCGCGGATGGACGGCACACTCAGCGCAGGCCGGCGCAGTGCTGGCGCGGATGGACGGCACTCAGCGCAGGCCGGCGCAGCGCTGGCGCGGGTGGACGCCACAATCAGCGCAGGCCGGCGCAGTACTGGCGTGGATATAGCGGGCGGTTTGCTCGAAGACTTTTGGCTTGGGTTGCCACGTGCAAAGTGGTACAAGGATCAGTCATCCTCTGGATCATCCTCAGGAGTGCCTCATATAGTGGAATAACGGCATTGGCTGTCGGGGCCCACGACGTGACGATCTCGTTCGCTGCTCGGCTTGCCACCTCGCGCTGCCATCCGCGTCATGTGCAGTCGTTTACCCTCTGCATGTCATGTGCATGCCTTGCGTTGTAAGTCCCCCGGACCTCCCACCGCGAATCGTCGCAGAAAGTGTGCAGTGGGCACCGAAATGTTCTCGCCAAAGCCTCGAAGGAGGAATCAGCGAAAAATTCAGCCTATCCGTGAACGCGAGACCGACAATACTGAAATTGGGTCACACTGAAAGCCCGTCATTGCTCGTATAACCTCTCACTTTCCACCCAGAAACTTGGATTTTGACAGACTGTCCCTCCCCTGCATGGTTGTATGGGGTGCTTGTGTCTTGTACTGATTTTGTTTCCACCCTGTGCTATTTTGGGACGCTCACTACCGTGTCCCAATACGCGGTCTGCGCGCCAACCAGGCTCCTAAAAATTGGCGCACTAATCGTGTCCCTTCCTAGTTTAGATTAGCTAGGGTTGACAAACTTCTGTTGCCGCAGCGTTACACACACAGTGATACTGGACGACCCGCTGGATGACCCGGATGGGCTGGAGATCCCCGACCGGTCGCCTCCGCTCACCGATGACATTCTCAAGGCAAGCAGCGTCTTCGAAAGATGGACACGGCCATTTTAGCGTCACCAAAACGGCTCTGATAGATCAACGACTGACGACCATTTGTCTATCATACCATATGCATACCTCTTTATTTTTTATGCCATTTTGTATATTGTTATGCTTATCGTTTTCGTATGGGGAAGCTTTTGGAGTGGCTGGCATATTATTTAGACAACCTCTGTGAAGTTCCGATTCATCATTCGTCGCCTGCAGCGTAAAACACCCAGTGTGGCGGTGGTATTTTGATTTGTTCCTCGCACGTGCCGCGGTAGGCCATTCATTTTCTAAGGAATAGGGCTCCACGCTGCTGTACACCCCAGCCCGCCAAGTTCCCGCAGCCGTGTCAGTGCCGGTGGGCCGCAGTGCTATGCTGTGCCGAGCTGGGAACGGCGCGGCCGAGTTCCCGCTGGGCCGCGGCGGCCAGCCCACTAACGCAGCGACGACGGCTCGCTCCAGTCGGGCCGCATCGCGGCGGATGAGGACCTGGACGAGGACGCCGGCCGCACGGCGGCAGAGCTGGACGAGATGATTCAGCAGCGCGAGGCGCAAGCGCGCGCCACCATCCTGGAGATGGTCGGCGACCTACCGGACGCCGACACGGCGCCGCCCGAGAACGTGCTGTTCATCTGCAAGCTGAACCCGGTGACGACCGACGACGACCTGCAGGTCATCTTCTCCCGCTTCGGCACCATCGTCAGGTGCGCACCCGTCGGCCGCCGGTGGCGGACGTGCCGCCACCGTTACATTGTTGGCACCGGAGTACCGCCATGTGATAGCGTTAAGCTTTTCCTGTGGCGGGTTTACTGGTTGGAATGAGTACTACCGCTATCAAATGCAGTTATCCGCTCAATATTATTTTGAACGGGTTGAAGGGCAATGCGTTTATCTGGGGAACATGATTTCTCAAGTGCGAGTAGCTCAATTTCCAGTACACCATTTTTAAATCACGAAGCTCCGCTCGCTTTATAACGTTTGCACCTGTTTCCTGCAGCTGCGAAATCATCCGCGACCAGAAGACGGGCAACTCACTGCAGTACGGCTTCATCGAGTTTGACAACCCCAAGTCGTGCGAGAACGCCTACTTTAAGATGGACAACGTGCTGATCGACGACCGGCGCATCCACGTCGACTTCTCGCAGTCGGTGTCGCGCGTCCAGTGGCGCGGCAAGGGCCGCGTCGTCTACCAAAACGGCACGAGCGCTAGCGAGTTCGCCAACTACGGCGGCGGTGGCGGCGGCGGCGGTCGGGCTCCCCGCGGTCCGGGTGGCGGTGGCGGTGGCCGGGGCGCACCCGGCGGCGACAGGCGCGGCCCGGACGACCGACACCGTGGACCGACTGGGGGCGGCCGCAGCGCGGCCGGACGGCACGGCGCGAGCAGCGGCCGGCGCGGCCGGGAGCCCGAGCAGTCTCGCCGGCTGGAGAGCGCGGCCGGACGGCTCGACGTCGGCCAGCTGAGGGCGCTCGTCGAGCGCCAGGACAGGGTCAGTGTTCGTGTTTGGCTTGCAGCTCGCGAGGTGTCTTGTGATGGCTAGGAGGTGGGATGATGCAGATATTCCCGTAAACGAAGTCATTATGGCGGACATTCGTTCAAGCGTTGATTCTGTTGGGAATTCTACGGTGCACCGTGATGCCAGAGGGTTTTAAGCTTTCTTGACGCCCCACCCTTCGATGCTATGCCCCGCGCACATGGGCATGACCGCTAAATGGATCGGTGTGGTCTGAACCCCCGTAACTTTTGGACATGATGGAGCTCCGTTTCCCTTTGGCCGCTATGAATATTGAGATTACAATGGACATTAGCAGGTTGATTGATGTCAGTAGCAGAGCGCTCGATTACGCCCAGTGTGTGGGATTTTAGTCACGCTATCCCCTATCCAAAAGTATGTCTAAACGAGCTCGATTAAAAAAAAAACAGTCTTCGGCAACGGTCTTATCGCGCGGGTGAACTGCTACTTTTTATGCATTTCTCGTTTCAGAAACGAAGTGGTAACGACGGCTCCAAAGAACCTGCAAAGTCCAGCAAGAAGTCCAAAAAACATAAAAAGCGATCCCGGCAGGACAATTCCTCCGACTCGGAAGCCTCCAGTGATGCAGAGAAGCCTGCGGCGAAGTCCAAGCATCGCGGTGTGCGGACGCGGTCCTCGAGCTCCGGTGGCTCCCGCAGTCCCCTCGCTGGGTCGAGTCGGGACAAAGAGCGCGCGAGAGGCGATGGAAAAGCTCGAAGTGAAACGTCGCGGAAAAAGAAGAAACATAAAGAGAAGGGGGGCGACTCTGGTAAGGGCAGTAAAAAGAAGCGAAAGAAGCACAGGCGACACAGCTCGACGAGTGGCTCGGACGGCACCTCCTCTTCGGAAGAAGGCGTTGGGAGTAGGGAGCGGACTAGAAAGAGGCATAGGAAATGAATTTCACAAGCGTATGACTCATCTCATCAAATACACCGCTCCACGCCGTATCAGTTCTCTCCGAGTTCTGGACTTCCGAGTGACCAATACCCGTGCCGGCATTCCGCATACTGCAGGGGTACACGTCGACGAAACAGATTTACAGCGTGTCTGCACCGATTGACAGTGGTACCGCTGAAACGGTAGCGTGCTGGGCACGAGACATCTGCCCTCTGAGGACCGCACACGAAGGAAGACTCTCGTCCCTGCTAGGCGTCACAGGCCGACTGCTGCATGTTCGTGTGGGGCCGTTTCACCATTACGCGAAGAGTATTCTTCTCAATAGAGCATCCATGCGAAATCATACCGTACTCTATGTAATTAATGAGCATATGACATTTTCAACAAAGTGCACCGAAAACAAGCGCTGATATTGGCATTTTGTCAACATATTCGCGTGGATCCTTGCCCCTTTCATGCCCCAAGAAATGTTTTGGAATACAGAAGCCATGCAAAATCGTGACGCGCTGTAAATGATCAGCGATCGCACTGCGGGTTCCAAGGCATGTGAACTTTTCCAGAAAACAGCGGATATCATTCAAACCCCGTTGAGGGCCATACACGCATGGTATTTACATGGGCGGCCGAGGCAGTAGCGCAGGCAGGGAGGGGGTGGGGGTGGGGGAGGGTGCGGGGCACAGGAGGCGCGTCCCCCTTTAAATCGGGCCATACGATCAAGGGCCCGGGAGATCGGTGGAGGTTGTATTCAGGGTTCCCAGTCCGCAGCGCTGGGCACTCCGGTGCCAGCTAGGGGGCCCCGCACGCTGATCACAGATCCCCTGAGTTTATAAGGGCCTACATGCCGGTCAGACATTACCAGTAACAGTCGGCTCCCTGGCGGCATGGGCCCGAGGACCCATTTCCCAAGCAGGGACGGACCTTTAAATGACAGTCAGAGCGCCCTTTACGTTCATCAGGGACGTTATGTTAATTAATTAATGGAGTTAATATGGGCTCATATTTCGCTCAGGCACCTCCATCCGCAGTCCGCAGTCCTCTCCGTATCAGTATGGGCCTGAGAACCCACTTCCCAATCAGCTATGAAGCCGGGGCCGTTGATTTACACTGGTCGGGGCCTCTGTATCTACCAGGGGCCCACAGCGCCTAACAGTGCCTTGCGTTCGCAAGGGGCCCCGAGCCGACCAAGGGCAGTGCCCGATGAGATCTGAAGGGGGACCAGGCGACCCAACGGAACCGGCTATCAAAGGCCCGGTTGGGGAGCACAAGGGTCCAAAGGATTGGCTATAGGTCACATAAAGAATCGCGTTCCGTAGGGCCGCAACCTGAAATATCAGCCAGAGGTATCCTTGCATCGTTTGAGGACCCTGTTAGACGATGCGGGTGTTAAAGTCGGCCGTAGACCACGAACACCGAGCAGTCGGCTCTGTGTCGGTCTGAACTCTGGGAGCCCATTTCCCAAGCAAGGACGCGGCCGGGCCCGCGATTCACATTTGTTGTCGGGGCCCCTGCAACAATGCGGTGCTCCTGCATCGTTTAGGCCCCACAGTTCCTAACAGGGTTACTCTGCGTCAGCAAGGGGCTCGAATCGGTCAGGGGAAGATTTGCTCAACAGGGACGGGGAGGAAGCCCGAATGACACAGGACCCCTTGTATTGGTCGGGGCCCTCTGACAATGAAAGGAAACGAGAACTCACGATGCTGGTTCAAACTGCGGCAATGAGAGGGTCCGGTGCCAGTCAGGGCCCCCAGTATCGAACGGTGGACCCTCCAACTCCAGCAAGGACCCGTTAAGCCGAACTGGGGTATGTGCCAATTAAAAGACCACCTGTGGCGATTAGGGATGCTGTTGCCTCAATGACGGTCCCTGCATCAGTCCGGGTCAGCTGCGCTCTGCACGGGTCGGAAAGCCTCCCGCGTCAGGGACGGACCAATGTGATATGATGACATCCCTCTAGGAGCCTCCGGATCGGCCAGGGATTCCCGACCCGCGTCGCCATAATGGCAGCCGGGTACCCCGCGGTGGGACGAAATGGTTCCTACAGCCCATGACCGGGAACAGCAATGTGTCCCCTAGTGTTTTTCTCAAGGGGGATCCTTTCCCATAACTAAAACAGGGTCTTATTAGTGATTGGATAGTGATTCGAAATGGTGAAAATAAATAACGCCATCCCATGCCTGCCTGACAACATTCATTCTTTTACAGAATCGATTGACAAAACAAATTCCATCCAAAAAGGTTTAAGCCTGCGCGCCCGAAATAACGGGAGCAAGAACAGTGGTGGCCTGGGTTGCAGTTTCCGTCAAACCAAACGGCGTTGGTCGTTGCAAGCAACACCAGACGGCCGGTGCCGTGCGCGCGAGAGCGACCGCCGTGGAATAATGCCTCCGGATTTCGTAACACGCACCCTGGTGGCCGGTTGGATACCGTTCGCTCGGGTGGGGGAGGGGGTCAACTTGACTCCACTGAGATCTTAGGAATAAATAAAGCTAGACGCCAAATTCACGAGGTGTGTTGGCCGGTACGCATACTCACTAAGGTCAAAGTTTGAGGTTCCTAGCTCATGACCCTCGGGTCAAATAAGGTCAAACAAGATTAAACTCCAAGTTGGTTTCCAGTGTCCCCAGATCCTAGAGATCTGTTCTAAGCAAAATGTCACACGCTTATTTAAGGTCAGTGATCTTGACTGACCTTTGGAAGGTCATAGAGACCAAAAGCATACAAGACTGCTTTCGAACTTTTTGTTTGAATAAGCGACGATTACGCTAGGCGGCATGTTCCCAAAAACGAAATGTTGACCTGGGTCATTTCAGTTCAGTGACCTATTCTAACCTTGAGAAGTCCATGGAATGTCCAGTGCGGTTCCTATCATCAATAAATTAGAAATGAGCACCAAAACATACCTCATACAGCAAGCCCCAGAGTAAGAAAACAGGTAGGTTTTGACCTTAGTCTGACCTTCATCCTTGCCCTAGGTCAATGGAACTTGGTCATTCAATTGTTGTGTTGCCTAAGAAACTATCTCAGAGATGTATGGCTTCGTCTAACACTCCGTTGTTTCATCAGATTGAACGATTCCCTAGAAATTGGGATTCGCTGAATCTGTGGCCTGCCTTAAACCCGTCATAGGTCAGCAACCTTACAAGGTACATCTAAATTGTTGATGCCGCATGGTCCACTGTTCAAGTTGTCTACAGCTATACAAATTATGGCGCCGGTCACCCCGTTCGGAAACCATTCCGAAAAAATCTTCCGGGGTCAATTTGATCCACACCTGACCGCGTATTCAAAAAATAATTCCCTGCCGTGCAAAGATGAAGCTGGACTGCATTTTTTTTACACAAATTTGAGGTTACGCTCTCGACAGATCACCAGCTGCAGCAATACGAAAGCAAAGGGATTCTACCTTTACTCTTTCAGTTCTACCACCCCATTCCAGCACCCCTTCGCGTTGCTGTAAAGTCAAAACTCGAATCATCAATCTAAAAATCGCACAGGTGAATTATACACCCGGCTACCTTCTAAGCAAAATCACTTGATGTTCTCAGGCGTTCAAAGGTACGTTTTTCAAACGCGCCATCATTAACGTTAACCAGTTCGCCACAGCTTAGTGTCAAGACACAGGATCGACGGCGCACGGCCTTGAGAGACTGCAACGCCTGGCATCGATATTTTTGGTGCTAGGGTTTGCGAGCGCGCATGCTCAAAACTGCTTTACGTAGCCTAAGTCACTCAATTCTGACATAATGTTGCACATTTCCAGAGAAACATAAATTGGCCACGTTAATACAACTTGTTGCCTCATCTCGATCTAGTCGCGGGTCCTTAATAGCTCTGTACAGGCCACATAAACATTCTGACAAAACATCTGATCCATATCGGTTTAGAGTCTACCGATCCGTAGGAAAATGAAGATGCGCCGGTGGTCCATTTCAAGGAGCCGCTTAACGCCTAAGTTGTTAAGCTAATTATCTATGAGTTCCAGCAGATTTGATCTCCGCGGCAACTTCTGATTCATATTCCAGCCATAGAAGGCAAAATGAAAAAATATCCTAGAAAAATGTCATTAACAAATGGGCCATATCCAGCGATTGTTTCTTTTTGGAGGGGGCTCTACTATCACGGGGCCCTCTACTATTAGGGGGCCCCTTTGTCAACCCCGCGTCCCCCCCCCCTTACCAGGGCTCTAGCTGCGCGACTGAGCGAAAAATAGTTTGATGTAGGTCTGAAGGAATAATCTGACTGCGGACCACGAACGGGGAGGGCAGCGGCGAGATCCGCGTGCTAGCAGGAATGAAGACAGGGCAAGCTAGCTGAGGGACATAAGACATGCAACACGAGCGATAGATGCAGCCCAATGACGCGGACGCCGAAATGGAGAAATTAACACGACACCTTGAGGGTGGCGAAGGTCGGAACCTGAACACGCCCTTGTGACTCGGGCCGCAAATGCCTTCTTGAACGGATGATCCTTTAGTGGGAAATTATTTAATGGGATAGCATTTCAGCCGGTGCACTGGCTGAAATCTGCTGAACGGTGCGCGGGTGTTTACGTGGCCCAGACAGTTCAAATCGAGGCCGAGTACCAGCTTGATCCGAGCACAGCTGCCCAAGTAAACGGTGCAGTGCATGTTGCGGTTCCTGTCCGACGGCCCGAGCACTGCAGCCATGCCCCGCGGCGGCAGTGTGTGGGACTCGCGTTACCATTTAATTCACCATATGTTACAAAATCGGACATTTCCTCGAAACTGCCTGCCTGAAAATGCCTAAGGTCAACGCTGCGAGCGAGCGAGGAGGACCATACCACGTTACCAGCATACCACGTTATGCTGGCGGCCCCACCTCCTTCGGCCGTTGCCCTTTCCTTCATAGGCAAATTCCATGTGTTACACATTGCAGTTCATTTCAAGATGTCTCCAATAACACCGTTATAGAGGGGAAAATACAGACGCAACGGAAAGCGGCTTACAATCTCCGCTTAAAGCGCAAATGGCGCGAAGCGTTCCATCAGCGCTGACCACCCGACGGTCCGAGCGTCTGGCGGCGCACCCCTCCTCTCGGCCTCGGGAAAATTCGCTCCAACAGAGGTCAGTCGTTAGCAGGTTCACAACATATTCAGCCAGGCGAACACAAGGCGCTTATCGAAGCATGCAGCCCCGAAAATCAGTATATCACGACACCTAGTTTCATGCACCGGGGTCCGTGCTATCTTCGCTTCTCGGTTTTTGCGGTCCGCTTTTTCTCCTTGTCCTTTCGTTCGTTTTGTTGTTGCTTCTGTTTCTCCCTGAAATTTAGAATACAACGCACATTTAGAACGCACATATACAACGCACATAGAACACAGCGCACAAGGCACATTGTGCTTTCCGCACAAAACCTTGAAATGTTGACTTCACACCGGCCACTGACTGGTAATCGATACACACACACCCCAACATGGGGGATGGGCCCAGCGAAAAGGCTAACCTTCTTCACGGCTCCTGGGATGACAAAGTTGCGATCTCCACCAGAGCTTCCGAAGTTTAAGCCGCGACGAACAGCTACACGGTTTGGTAGCGCAGAACAACCGCAATCGAGTACCCCCAGTGGTACTCCTGGTATTTTGACCGGCTATGTTGATGCAAGGCGAATGAAATATTACCACGTAGAGTGCAACCAGGTAGCTAACTGACCAGGAAATACCAAACCCTCTGCGCGGACACCCCGGAAACAACATTTTTGCGGACCAAACCCCTATCAGCCCGCCAACGAGCACACGTAATGCTGCCATGCCATTGCGACCATGGTCCACACAACTCAGTCGATTATGCTGGCTATGTCACGTTGCACCCACCTGTCCAGTTTATCTTTTTCACGCTTGGCGGCTGACTCGGCTTTCATTCTCTCGCGGCGTTCTTGCTCCTCCTTGGTTACATCATCGCGGTTGCTGTTTTTTGCGACGTCTGTCTTCTCCTCAGCTCCAGCCTCCTCCTCGTCCTCGTGGTCGGATATCTGCCCACGTCAGCAATCAAGGATCACTTCCAATACTTTTATGTCGATCAGGCTATTCATATTAGTACGGGCTAAAGCTCCAAAGAGCTTTGTCCCCTATGACAAAGTGGCTGGAATGGATCTCTTTCACGACACCGGCGATTGTCGCCTGCCTTCCGGCGCGAAGAGGCGGCGTCGTTAGCGCCAGTAGTACCGCCACCGGTAGCGCCATGTAAGCGCTCGCTAGAGCCTCACTGCTTGGATCTGTCACCAGCATTGTATGCAGAAAGCTCACGGTAATCCGTCCACCCATCCATGCTGTATGTCTGGCTGAATGAGTGTGGATAGACCAATAAACGTCCACTGGAAATAAGTGAATTAGATGCTCAAATTCAGGTAATACCGTTTCCAGAGAGTAAATTTCGAGCTTGCCACATTTTCCAATCATGACCAGATTGCAATGCTTCATAGTTTCTTGACATGAAATTTAAAGTACAACCACATGCATCACTGTTCCTGTCAGTCTTCTTTGCTATGTCAACAGAGGTACATTGGTCCACACACAATGCTGGCAAGCAACACCAATAATTTGATGGATTAAGCTATCCACCTGGTGTGTCACTTCCCACCCCCTCATCAACATGCTGATGGGCTTGATGTAACACCTCTTGAAACCTGTGGTCCCTGCCCAGACTTTAAAATCATTTCATAAGAACCTTGGTGCACACTTGTGTGCACTGGCATGCAGTGGCATGAGCATCTACACCAACACAACTATCATGTTTACCCAAAGCTTGACACTTTGTAGACCTTAGCTTCTGTATTTTCTATACCAAATACATAGTGGCATCTAATACAATACAAATACCCTATGGCATGATTTCCTGTGGCTACAGATCACTTGTCTTCACCCTAACCGCCCCACAGTTCTGATGAATCATCAAGAGCCCTTTCAAAATGGGATTTAGAGTTGAAAACATACTTTTCAAACTAATCTCATAACTCACCTCTGCATATTGTTGCAATATAGCTTCTTTAACCTTCTTGTCAGCATTTGATGCTTTAGGTTTCTCCAGGACAGTTGCTGATATGTTTTGCTGTTCCATGATTTTTGAAAGCTGGTCCTCAAATTCGATCTGAAACATAATGATAACAGAATGCTCAGGTTCTGTCCACCAAGAAAACATTGGCCCGATAGTAACATACAGTTGGTAACATGTACTTCATGAGAGTAACATAACCACCAATGCACCCATGAAGTGGATTAATTCAAATGCAATGTTGAAGGCTGCAAACTTTGTTTCATACACTTCATTGGTGTAACCACAGGACTCTCAAAAAGCCTGATACTGCACTAACATGACAGGCCACCTCTGGAGCATATGTGACATAAACATGGCAGGGATGTTGGCATGACAACAACTGACCAACAACACCAACATTCTTCAGACATGCAAAGACAGTCATTGTATGTGTGAGCCATTGCATTACATGACACCTTCATATTTTGGGAAAGCATATTTAACAACAAACTCTCTCCAGCCCTAAACAAACAAACAAATTCTTGCACAAGCCTTGAGCTATAAGGTGGTGAGAGTTAAACATTGTAGATGTGATTGTGGCTTTGTGCCTTTGTGGTATTTTCATTATAGGTGCATTTGATATGCATCCAAGTAACAACTAGATGTTAAATTTTGTCTTCTCCTTGCAGAAAGATGTTCTTAAGATAGTGATGCACAATGTTTATCCTTAAAAACAAAAAGCTTATTTCTTGTGCCAGCCCAAACTATGTTCTACATGGTCAAAAGTATGAACACTCAAACGACACATAAAAAAGCTCATCACTTTTGAGTCAGCAGTTGCTTTTCATCACACATGCAAAAAGGAAAATATTTTGCTTAGATATGCCATGATAAAAGTACACAACCATGCAATTCAGAATGAGGGTGCTGCCAACAGGTATATGGAATAACTAGTGACTTATCAACTGGAGCGGAACAAGGCTTGTAATATTTTTCAAACAAAGATGAAAGCTTCAGAAGTACTACAGCATGTTGCCATAAACATGATGTAAAACAAGAGGTTCTTGACAAACTTGACATGATTGCAAATAATGCTAGATGTCTTACTATGCATATGCATGTATATATATATACATATATATATATATATATATATATATATATATATATATGTAAAACCTTGATGTATTTTATATTATTCAACATCCTGACTCTTAATAAGTCACCTTTGGTCTAGCCTCTACTCCATTCTCTTCACTCTTGGAGTGGAATTGGTTCCATTTGGTGAATATCTCCTGGCAGAGATCTTCCACTCCTGATTCCTGCAACAAGTTTGAATGGAACATAGGCACAAAGTTGAGAACCATACTTTGGCACATATACCATGGTTACTTCCTTGCATAGGGTGCTGTGCTGGTCACCCATGCACAACAATTGCAAACACCTTTCTCACAACAGCAGTCAGGGACATTCATGCAAAATAACTGCCAATAGACCTGTAATAAAGGTTGATCTGTCAAGAAACATACCACAATGAAAGTAGCTGTGAGCCAGCATAGAACAGACCAGGCCAACTTGGGCCAATTTCACCACATCTTCTGATCAACAACACATGTTAACATGGAGGTTTTCCACACTGGTATAAATGCATATAACAAGGTAGGAGCTGGGTACCTAAAAAACAACTCCCATTTAATTTTGTTAGTCATATATGTTCCATTCTGAGTTCTTAATGCACATGAAATTTCCCCTTATCAAGGGTAGAAACTAAGTATATTGCAGACATTCAATACTTTTACAACCTGAAAGCTGCTGAATGGGCTACAATTTAGAAAAATATACTGCAGTTTGTGAGAACTTATTTGGCTGGGGTCAGACTACAAGCTTGTGAGGCCACAATGACATTTTGCTGGTGCCATAGATAAATCAACACAAAAAATCTGGGTTTTCATAAGTTCAGACAAATGGACAACCCTATTTGCAAAGATCACAAACAGAGCACATGGTGGATGACACAATCATGGTGATTAACATTGGCAACATAACAGGATTCAGGCATTGGAATGAAATACCATAAAACCCATGGCCATACCATTATGCCGGACAGTATACCCTCCAAAGCTTCTTGCTTTTCTGCCTGAGATTCGTCTCCCGTGAGTATTCCCTCGATATAATCTGTGATTACACTATCATCAGATTCAAGTGTCAGTAGCTTAGCGCCCAGCCACGAGTGAAAATCCTCCATGGCTGTCACCGGTAATTGGCAGATGTTTTCAGTCCACCATCGACGACGCTCCTCCCAACCAAGCGCGACCGCACCAGCTCAGAAGCTCCACCAGCCCAACGTGAGGTGAGGGTTTTCGACATTTAAGACGCACAAGACGCATATATCTAAGCCTTTTGCCGTTTTTTCGGCACGTTAAAAAAATATTTATTTGTGTGTGTAAAATGTTAAACAACCTCTTCAGAAAATAAAAATATTACATATGATAAGCTCTGATTAATCTTGTTGTTGTTATGGCTAAAAAACAAGGGGTAAGGCGGTGCATAGCATCCCTATAATGGCAGCATAAGTCTTCTGTCAGAATATGATAAAACATATTTCTTACGATAACTGTAATTTTTAGGCTATAATTGAGCACAAATAAACTCACATCTTCTTTTTTATCACGTAATTCACCAATTTTGACTTAAATTTGCTTTGATAATGCATTTTACTCGGCCACGCTTAAAGAAGCAGTAGATTAGACGCATCACTGTCCTGTTTGACCTTGGGGGTCCGTCTCGTTCACGTTGCATGCCGACGCGCCTACTGCCCGTTCATTTGATTCAGTTCTGGAAGTGAAGGCGGGTGGCCCGTGGCCCGTGGAGTTATATTCTTACCTAGTTCCGTAACGTCTGTATTCGGCTCACAATGTCCGGACAAGCGATTGACACTGATTGCATGACGCTCACGCGTTTCATCCTGGGTGAACAGAGAAAGGTTCCCGGAGCCACGGGTGACCTGACTACATTGTTGACTGCGATCCAAAGTGCTGTGAAGGCGATCAGCTCAGCCGTGAGGAAGGCTGGAATCGCTCAACTGTGAGAATTTTTCTGCATGTGTTTTTAGATGTCTGTGTGTGCTTGAGGAATTGCAGTGGCAGACGTATACAAGGTGTTCATGATTGCCAGATGCCGGATACGCGGGACCCCAGAGGGTAGATTCATACAAAACGTGCATACCACACTGGAGAATTTTAGATGATGGGTTTCTGTTAATGATACCTGCCTTTTCAGGGATAGGGTGAAATATTACTTGATTGGGTTCTACATTGGAGGCTTGGGGTCTATCTCTTGCTGATGATGTGCCAGTTTAAAAATCAATCTCCTGCACTAGATTCCTGCAGGAAATTGGTGTAGTGTGCCAGGTGTGTTAGTGTGCTGGAGCAGGCGAAACTGAATTGATCAAAAAGTTGTAATGATTCCTGGAAAAAAATGTTTTTTAAGTATTTTTGCCTGCAATTGCTTTTAAGCATTGTGAAGCATTGTGAGTATTTGGAATGTTGGGTTTCTATGAGCTGATGTTGATGGCATCCATGCGCCAATTTGGGCACTCAGATCTATAGTGAGCATGTTCTGAAATTTATGTCACCATGTTTTTTTCTGTGCCACTAACATGTACACATGCAGAGTAACATGATTGTTTTGCAGTCTGTATGCCATGGAATCTGCTTTTTCATATGATCGCTGTGGTCGGCATTCTGTGAATTGTTCATTTCATGCTTTATTTTTTGAATAGTTGCATGCAGACAAGTTATGCACAATTTGATTTAAATGTTATGATTAGGTTTTAGGAAATTCATTTGTTTTGCCCTTGATTTTTTATTGGTCAGCCATATTATTTTTCTCATTTAGAATGCTGTGTTTGTAACAAATTCATGTCATCATGAGCTTTTTATGACATGCATGTTGTTTATGTGGCGAAATGTGCCCAAGATTCAATGTCTTTTTAAGGTATGAAATTGAGCTGCTGATTAAAGAGCTTTGCTAAAGAGAGATGTGTTTGATCATGCTCATATAGTTGACTCTTTACAGATATGGGATGGCTGGTAACACCAATGTCCAGGGTGAAGATGTGAAGAAGCTGGATGTATTGTCTAATGACCTGTTCATCAACCTCCTGCGCTCCTCATACACCACCTGCATGCTTGTCTCTGAAGAAAATGAGAATGTCATTGAGGTAAGTCATTACTGCAATTATTTGAAGTCATGCAAAAGTGATTGATATGCCAGTAACAGCACAAATATTGTCAATTACCCTGGTACTCTGCTCTTTTTTGTCACAAAAATGCAACCCCCATTACTAATTCACTATTATGAGGTACATTGCTATTTTCCCTGCTTCTCACTGCCCCACTACACCTACTTCCTAGGCTTGCTGTATATGACTATAGACTAAAGTGGTGTAGAGCACAGTATAGAGTCTGGGTGTAGTGACTAGAGTACATATTTCAGAAGTAGCTTGTTACTACACTTCATTTAGTAGTGATCTCACTGCTGTCTGTGAGCCTGTGGTGACTACAGATAACTATTATTCAGGCAGTAATGTTACCACAGCTGATCTGATATATGATACATGTTGATCTAACCATGGTGACTTATCATTATACCTTGTGCACCTTCATTTCATATCTGCTATTAGTCAGTGGTGACTATCACATTTTTGTCATTGAGTTAGCAGTTCTCTCAACACTGGCTAAGTGTCAGTTGTCAGTTACATCAGCACTGCCCTGGCATCAGTTGGAAGTGACTTTTCTTTGGTGTGGGTGCTTAGACATTGATTGCCTCATGACTTATATTATCAGTTGGCAGTTTCTCACCACCAGTGTGGTGTCAGCAATAGCAAGCTCACCACTGGTCTCACTCCCAATCAGCAGTGGTTTTACCACTTATCTCCCAACACCATAAAATTGATCCTAAATGGTAGGGACTCTTCTCAACACATTTGTTGCAAACATTTTGTTCCATGTTTAGTGAGTTGTTCATCTTCCTTTTTTTTAAACATTTGATTGGAATCTTTTGAATGGGTTTATTTTGGGGATCAGAACTCATGCTAATTAGTGTTTGTTGTGTGAGCCCCGACCCCTACCATCTGATCACACTATTCCAGGTCAATGGCAGAATCCAGTGAGAAAGTTTTAACCTGCATCAGTACTCAGTACAGTCTGTCCTGCCCTCTAACATCAACTGACTAGGCACAGCTGCTGCTGACGGTCACAGGTTGGCCCTGCCCATACCTATTGAGGGTAAATAGCCAGTGCCTTAAGTGATGCAAACCCACCCAGTCATAGGTGGGTGGATCAGAAAGCAGGAACTTTAACCAACTGAGCAATCAGGATGGAAATTCTGAGAGTCTGACAATTGTTGTTGCCAAGCCAAGTATGTCCATAACAAGCACCAGTAGATCATTAGGCACCTGCAGCAACTTAGAAGCCCTGCCATGTGCACATGCATTAGCACAGAGACAAGTAATAAGGCAGCATGCAACTGTGACAATGGGGATACATTGGTGCATGTACATGCAGTAGTAAGAAGGCAGGAAGGGGCATGCACAGACAAAGGGCACTGCAGACCCATGCAGTGATGAAAGAACAATGCTGCAGTGTGTGACAACCCTAGCAAAATTCTGTTCTGATTCCATGTTGGCGTGACAGGTAAGGCTTATTGTAGTCAAAACTGCCTGACTGGTGGGTTGTGTTTTGCAAATTTATGCATCATATACCTGCACCTCACAGATCTTTTCACCAAAATATAGCTTGCCTGGATTATGTGCAGAACTTAAAGGTATAGTGAGATTTCAAACAAATTTCAGTCAAATTGGCTTCACCATAAGCGACTCGGGACGGGTCTTATGTGCTGTGGGTGGGGAGTCGAGGTTCGATTCCGATGAAGCTCATGTATTGGAGGGTATCTGAAGTCGCACCTGTGTGTTTGCTGGACAGACATTGAGTGTCATGACTGCTTCGGTAAAGATGCGGTTCTGACCAACTGCATATGTTCTAGGTTTCTGCGGTGAGTGTAAACGTCGCGGATGGGGTAAAATACCAAAACGCTGATTTGTTTGCATTGTAGCATTTGTGCTGCCTGTTGCTGCTTACGTGAATGGAACTGTGCCTAGTCATCTGCTTTTATTGTAGAGTCGGCTGGGTGTTTCTGCTTGCGTGTACATTCCGTACTTGCGGCTGGGAAAAAAACACGCGTTTGCGAAGCCTGTGGTTTGTTTTGCCCGGTGCACTAATACGCCTCAGTTTGGACAGTAGGCTAACGTGCGTATGTTGCATTATGCTTTTTGTATCGTGCAAAACACGCTGGCCACCGAAAATGTGTGGATAACATTAGGTAAGCTTTATATCCACGGTCAAAGCAGGAGTAAAGAAGGGAAAGTCACCAATGTCAAGAGTTATATGTGAAAGACCGGGACACATAAGTCAAAGCTCTTAAAAATATCTTGAATTTTAACTTTGGGGAGCGATGTGAAAGCGTAACCGGGTGGCGATGCAGATCAGTTGTTGGAACTTTGGAGACAGACGGTTATCGTGCATTCTAATGAAGCTTTATGGTCCACTTTAACAGCTGACAAGTACCCTTAGAAGATTCGCAATAAACGGGGAGGAACAGGTCGAATTATAGCTTCATGTCGTCATTAAGGTCAGGTTAATTCCTCTACTTGAAAGGATATGCGAGGTTCGCCAAAAATGTTGCACTAAGTGGCGTTTGAAAACTCGGGTGGATGCATGACAAGGTGGTCGAAGCTGTACCTGATTTTTCTAGGGTTTTGGGTCCGTTGCATGCGGTTGATTATATCAAGGTTTATCAACCGGTGTAGCTTCACGCTATGCAGACTGCTCGGCTGGTTTTGCGAAGGAATGTGGTATTACGCTAGTGAGAGGCTTTTCTTATGCTTGCGGTTCTGCGAAGACAAGTTTTCAAGTGAGCACTGGCCTTAGGTCTCACTGCTTCCGTTCGGTCATTGCTGGAGTGAATTTTCACTGAAGGCACCGTGGGTGCTGTACGTTTTAAATAAAGCTGCGAACTAAATTGACATCTGTGCTGACTTCGCGGTAACTGGACGTTGGTTGCATGCCATTAAATGCTGGGGCTGATTTTTAGGTCGAGGACAAATGTCAAGGCAAATACATCGTGTGCTTCGATCCTCTGGATGGCTCTTCCAACATCGACTGCCTGGTCTCCATCGGCTCCATCTTCGGCATATACAAGTGAGTCCCTTCGCCTAGTATGTCCCGGCGTGCGCCTCTAGCCCGGCCGGCCCGGCCAGGGTCGTCCCACGACAACGCGGCCGCCCGGGCCACCCAGATGAGCATGCGCCTTCGCCGCCGCTTATCGCCGGCCGGGCGCGGGGCCGGGCCGGCGGGCCGCATCGGCGGCCGCATCCTGCGCGCTCCTGCCGCGCCACGTCCCGCCAGCTGGCACCGCCGGCCCGGAGCGGCGGGCGGCGGGGCCGCGTCCGCAGCTGCGGTCTGACGGCCGTCGGCCGAGCGCCCGCCTCGCCCGGACGACAGCAGACGCCGCCGGCCGGAGGGGGACGTGGAGTCGGGCTGCAGCGCCGCTGTGTCGCGAGCCAGCTCCGGTGACGGCCGGGACAGGGCGGCCGGCCGGAGGCGGCCGCGGCTGCTCGGAGCGGTGTGGTGAGCAGTCGCGGCCTCTCCGCCCCCCACCGCCACTGTGGCACGACCCTGGTGTGGGCGTCGCGCATGCAGCCCAAGAAGAGGGAGGGGCTGAGAAATCCCAGCCTCCATCAAATGCTCCCCAGCTTTGCCAAAGTGGGCTTCTGCCCCTCCCCTTCCCCTCGCGCATTTGCACCTCTCCTCCTGATTTTGGTCCTGGAATGAGCGTCTTAAAAACGTTGTCTTGTGGCAGTTCATGTTTCCTAATTTTCGGTTAACTGAAAAACTTGCATGTCGTTGAACCGAATTCATCCCGTCCCGGAAAGCTGTACACAGACCGCGGCTTACCGCCCAGACTCCGGTGCACGGCAGCAGCCCCGCTGGCCGGGCCACACGCCGGCAGGCAGGCAGGCAGGCAGGCGTGACGTCAGAGGCCTGGTGAGCCGAGCCCCCGCCGTTCAAGGTCGGCCGGCCGTGGATCGGCGCCGGCACCAGCCTTCCATGCACTTGCGGCCGGCACGACCCAGTAACCGCTGACGAAACAGTGCAGCGTGGCGTGCAGCCCCTGGCCTAGGTCTGGCTGTTGTCGCCGATCTCGATGTTTGTGGCCGTTGGGAACTGCGCCGTAAACGGTTTGTGGTCTTGTCCTGTCCCACTATTACCTTGTTTGTCATGCGTCGAAGAACGCCTGTCAAAGGAATTGGATACCTGGTGTCACTCAGCACGGCTTCAGAGCTTGATTTTGTGTTCCATTTCATACACGTGTGCCTGGAGCTCCGTGAGGGGAACGATCGTACCAATACTCTACTTTAAGATATATTCCTTTTGATTGCGTGAATTTCTGAGATCAACGCCTAGCTTATCAGCGCTTGCTGCGTGAGTCTTGATCCCAGCACACCATCGTTAAATGTCGGGGATTCAATTTAGCGCGTCCGTTGCCACCGGCGGCAGGTCATTCCAGTCAGTGGCAAATGATGAGCGTCTAAACCGACTTGAACCCGCGTGGCAGCGATCGAGATGGTGGGTTGTTACACGGTCCGCCACGAGAAGGCGAATCGGAAGACAGTCGCTCTATTCCACCGAGCTGTCGGGACGGACATTTCAGTAGTCGCATTCGATGTAACTGTTGAGATGATTCCGATCTGGTTGGAGTTCCGACCGTCAGTGCTGCGTGACAGAGAAGGGAAACTGTTACAAAGGGAAGGGATTCCGATCTGGTTGGAGTTCCGGCCGTCAGTGCTGCGTGACAGAGAAGGGAAGCTGTTACAAAGGCAAGGGAAGCTGGCAGGGAGGGGAGGCTGCTGCGCACTGCTAGCCGGTCCAGGCGTCCGGAGACCGGCCGCTGCACCGAGCGCTGACACCGCGCCGTCCTCCCCGCGTCGGCAGGAAGCAGGCGGACGGCGCGCCATCTGTGCAGGACGCACTGCAGACGGGGCGGCGCCTGGTGGCGGCCGGCTACGCGCTGTACGGTAGCGCCACCATGATGGTGCTGAGCACCGGCCAGGGCGTCAACGGCTTCATGCTGGACCCGGTATGGAGACGTTGCCTTTGCAGCGGCGGCGGTGCCCTGGTGCCGTGAGCAGTGGAGTGTGTGGGATACCATCAGGAGAACGAGCGTTGGACATGCGGTGTGGGGTGTAAATGATGGGCGTGGTCCGTGCATAAGGTGTGGGCATTCAGCTGAAATTGCTTGGTTGCTGTGTACCCAACTTTTTCCTTGCTTCTTTAAACAGAGATGATTTAGGACGGGTACTTGATGACTCATCACTCATAAGTCAATATGCATATTCTTAGCCACTCAGCAGGACTAGGTTGTGGTATGCACGCTTGGCCTAAGGATGCGGAATCTAATGCGTCCCATACGGCTCTTTAATAGTATGTTGCACACTGTACGTTATTCCTTTAATATTTTGAATGTAGCTGCACATTGACCGTGTGTTTAGGCTGGTAAACTCAAGTGAGTGCCTACCGCAGACGCTGGGGATCGGGGGTTACGCGGCGGCCTGAGCCCGACCAGCTGGCTTGGGCCGTCCGCAGATGACCCTAACGCCCCCCCCCCCCCCCGCCTCCCCTCCCGACGACAGGCCATCGGCGAGTTCGTGCTCACTGACCCCAACATGCGGATCAAGCCCCGCGGCAAGATCTACAGCCTGAACGAGGGGTACGCCAACAAGTGGGACGCCGCCGTCAAGGAGTACGTCAACAGCAAGAAACAGGGCCCGGTGAGTCCGGCTGGTAGAGTGGCCCGCCCCCGCTCCCTGGGGTCGCTCACCGGAGCTGAGAACACGCCTTCTTGGCAGACGGTACAGAAATGACACTGCCCAAAACCCCATGAAACATAACATGGAATCCGCGCACACCATTGATTCCCCATTCTGCAACAGCTTGGCCAGCTTTAGGGTGGCACGTTTTGAGTTGGTCTGGGTTGTTGATAGCGCCTGTTGACCAGTTTTTGTTTATTAAGTCTATGCAGCATGTGTATCAAAGGTTTCGTCCACCAATTTTTTAATGGTGTCTTGTGTGATGTGCCCATTCATATGTCGTGCAAATAAAATCTGGCAGCGAAACATTGCGGTGAAAGTTAAACCCAGTTAAAAAGCGATACACATTCGCATTAAAACAAACGCTTTCAGCTGTGCATAACCGCATGGGCTCTATGCATTAAACTGGCATCTGTTTCACTTACATCCTTACATCTAAGTGTGGCTTTGGTCGTGTGGAACAAGTTGGACAAAGGAGACGCATAAGAAAAGGATCAGTGGTGCGCTAGACACGTGCAAAGAAACCACGTTTGAGGTTGCGTACTCTTGCAAATGAGGAGTGTGAAAGCATGCTTGCCGTTGCTCGGGTAAACAAGCTCGGAATATGTAAGGCAAAGTTGTGGTGTTACAAATTGTTCTAGTTGTAAAAAGTTATAGTGTTACAAAAGTTACAAACGGGATATTGCACTGAATTCGTTGTGTGTACAAGTGGAGATAGATTGAAAGGCCCTGCAGATCTTTCTGTGCCAAGAAATGTGACAGGCGCGATGCATGTGTGTGTGCAAGGGCAGCCAGAAAGGAAGTTGTGCTGAATCCTTCCCGAGCTCTCGGATGAGTCGCTACTTCTCCTATCCATGTAACGCATCCATACTCTGGGGCTGGCCACACGTTCCCATTGGGCGGTTAGAATTGACTTGCATTTCAAAATCCAGTGGCGCGGCCGCTCTGATAGGATCTAGTCGTTGCAAAGAATTACACCGAACCGCCGTAAAGCCATTTTATTGCAGGTAACCCTAACACAGGTCACTTCAAGCTCTAGCTACAGTGTTGAAGAATGCGCCCCAGGCTATCCAGGAATGCATGAACATTCAAACTGCGGCCTGTGAGAGACATCATTAGGTCACAATTGTTCAAGCTGCCTCCAAATGAAGATGAGCCCCTGTGTCTCGAATGCACGACTTCGTGCGATTTGTGTGGTCCCAAATATTGAGTTAACCGGGAACAGTGACATGTGCCGACTCGGATCCGTGCTAAGCGCCGAACGGTTCCCGATAATCGAGGTTAAAAGAAACAAGTTAACATGCGCCCGGGTGGCCGGTTGAATACTCTTCGCTGCAGGGGGGTTCAATCTCACCCCTGAGATCTCGGGGGTCAGCTAGATACACCAAGTTCGCAAGGTGGATTGGCCTGTACATTAACTCACTTGCGTCAAAATTTGAGCTTCCTACGTCATGACCTTGGGGCCAGATCAGGTTAGACAAGGTCAAACTTCAGATTGGTGCCTTAAGTGCCCCCAGACGTACTCATGCAACCACCGTGAAGCTAGATACCTGTTTTAAGCAAAAGATCAATGAGTCTGGTGACCTTTTTTGAACTACTTAACATCAAGGTGACCAAATAAATACCTTCGACATTGCCTCTATTTTGTGATTTGAATAAACGCTAGGTGGTACGTTCCTAAAATCATATGTGTGTCATGTGTCAAAATGGGTCAATATTGGGTCATTTTAGGTAAATGACCTACTCTGTTCTTAACAAGGTCATAGAACATGTCTATTGCAGTCCCTGTCATTGATAAATTCAAAATGAGCACCAGAAACTTCCTCATAAAACCAAGCTTTCGAGAAGAAAAGCGTGTCGGGTTTGACCTCGTTCGGACCTTTATACCTGTTGTGGTTCAATGGAATTGGTTGTGATTCTAAATTCAGTTGGCTTATTGCCTGAAAAATTATATCAGACATGTATGGCTTCGTCAAACACTGCGCTTTTACATCACATTGAACCCTTCCCTAGAAATGCCCTTTGCTGACAGCCATGGCCTGACTTACTTGCCATAGATCATTGACTTGATACGGTAGTCTATTTTTTACAAAAAAATATGCGCTGCTCAATTCTCTACAGCTTTGCAAAGTATGGAGTAGCTAAGCTGCGCCATTCGGAAATCATTTTGGGAAAACCTTTGGGGACCAGTTTAAACCCGCCGCGAGTGTCCCAGTATAGTCATCGTCATATTTAGGTCACTCGCTGTAGATCACGGAATTGCCCATCCTACCATTGACGGTGGGAGGACCATTTGGTAAAGGAAATGATTTGTCACCAGGTTAAATCGCTAAGGCCGATGCCTTTTGGGGTAATAGTTGGCAGCCTATTCCCTCAGAAGGGTAAACAAATTAACATGAGCTAATTTTTTTTCTCAGAATTGTGCCTAGTGGCCTACGATAGATAACGTCTGCCACAGCCTGTCCAGTGCCAGAAACAATGCGATGCGTTTACTGTAGTGGACTTATGAATAGGTTTATCTGCAAGGGGAAGTTACCTTACTGTTCAAACATGAGCGAGTATTCAGGCTATCTGTAGTGCATGACTTCATATCCGTTGATTATGAATATTTTTGACTGTTGTTCGATTGGCTGTTGTTTGCAGGGCTACTTACAGGGAGCAGCGTTCTGCAGTGTGTGCTCTTTCTTTGCATTAGTGATACTGTACTTGTGTGGGTGATATTTTCCATTTGCTCAATTGATTCATTCATTCAATTCATTCATTCATTTGTTTGATGCACTCAAGTAATTCATTCATTTGATTCCTGTGTGATACATGCATTCGTATGATTCATGCCTTAGTAAGATCCGTATATTGATCGATTCATGTATCCCCTATCTGCGGTCACACATCTTATGTCAGATTTTTGCAAAGCACAATCCTCAAATTTACCGTGTAATATATGTATAGTTCTTACGTGTAATTGAAGCTTCAGGTTGTTTAGAGGACAGTAGCGCGCCATACAGCTCGAACTATCATCATCTGACTCTTGACAACTTACTTTCCTTCCTTAAATCCTCCAGACCCTGATTGTAGAAGCTATTAAGCATAAGCTAATGCACTGCGCCTGTTTTCATTGCCGTACATCGGGGCCAGACGGCGCGTCGGTTGTGATGTCGAGCCACCGTTAGCTGTGATCGAGGCACCGTCGGCTGTGATGTCAAGCCACCGTCGGTTGTGATGTCGGACCACCGTTAGCTGGGATGTCGAACCACCGTCGGTTGTGATGTCGAGCCACCGTTAGCTGTGATCGAGGCACTGTCGGCTGTGATGTCAAGCCACCGTCGGTTGTTTTGTCGACCCACCGTCGGTTGTGATGTCGAGCCACCGTCGGTTGTGATGTCGAACCACCGTTAGCTGTGATGTCGAGCCACCGTTCGCTGGGATGTCGAGCCACCGTCAGATGTGATGTCGAGCCACCGTTAGCTGTGATCGAGGCACCGTCGGTTGTGATGGCGAGCCACCGTCGGTTGTGATGTCAAGCCACCGTCGGTTATGGTGTCGAGCCACCGTCGGTTGTGATGTCGAGCCACCGTCGGCTGTGATGTCGAGCCACCGTCAGCTGAGATGTCGTGCCACCGGTGACGTAGCACTGGCCGACAGCAGTTATGGCGCAATGCTTCACAACGGTCGGACGGCCCGCAGACTGGCCATCTCCCCTGCGTTCCACAAGTGGCCTGTCCCCTACCTGTTACATGCCGATCACGCCGCGTGCGACCGGGCTGCGCGTCACGCCTCACGCCACGTGCGGGTCCGCGCCTACAGAAGCCGTACGGCGGCCGCTACATCGGTTCGATGGTGGCGGACGTGCACCGCACGCTCAAGTACGGCGGCATCTTCATGTACCCGGCCACGGCCGACGCGCCCAAGGGCAAGCTGCGGCTGATGTACGAGTGCAACCCCATGTCGTTCATCATCGAACAGGTGAGCTGGTGGGATGATGTCGACCGTCGGCGCGGTGGATATCACATGTCCCACTACGCGGCAGTGGTGGGATGATGTCGACCGTCGGCGCGGTGGATATCACATGTCCCACTACGCGGCAGTGGTGGGATGATGTCGACCGTCGGCGCGGTGGATATCACATATCCCACTACGCGGCAGTGGTGGGATGATGTCGACCGTCGGCGCGGTGGATATCACATGCCCCACTACGCGGCAGTGGTGGGATGATGTCGACCGTCGGCGCGGTGGATATCACATGTCCCACTACGCGGCAGTGGTGGGAAGACGTCGCGCTGGGCTCATTGGCTCGGGGTCAGTTGTTGTTGTTACCGGCCGTTGTTGCGGCGTGTCAGCGGCGGCTCCGTGGAAGCGCCGGCCGGCGTTGTTGTCGCGGTCGAGGTCCGATGACCGGATCGGCGATCCGATCCGACCTGCATTGTTTGGAACTGGCGGAAGTCAGGCGGGTCTTTGGCCCCGGCGTGGCTGCAGTGCGAGCCGCGCCCCAACGGCGGCCAGTCGGGCCGGAGGTAATGCGGTGCAGTTTTCAGCTCGCCGCTGTCGCTCCAAAGCCGTGTCGGCGCCGGTTCGGCCTGCACAGAGCCCGTTCCGTTATTGTCGGCCCGCTGGCATCCCGCTGTGTCGCGGACGTGACGTGCCCGGCGTTATGCCGGTGGAGCACGAGTCGTTCGCGAAAGGCTGGCGACTATGGAGAACGTTTATTTGTGATGTGCAGTCAGCTGATCACCTAATTAAAATAACTGAACTGATCTTGAGCAACCATATGTGTTAATTTCACCGCAAATGCTTTTGCCAGCGACCTAACCAGGTTTATCCGCTTACCCCGCATCAATTTCTGCAGTGGGTACCATCTCCTGCAGAGCACCAGCGCTTACAAACGAAGCGTTTCCGCAGGCATCTGACATTCACCCTGAAGTTGGCGCTAGCAGTTTTGCAATCTAATGTGCAGCGACATTGAACTTAAAAAGCTCATCGTGCTTGGAATGTCGCATGTCAGCTTCAGTGAAGGTTCAGGTTACGCATGGCATTTGCATGCTCTGACAGATGCTTTCTTGCAGACTTGTGCTTTGATTCAATTCAAATTCCGGGTTGAATCAAGGATCGCCCAAGTTGTCCCTGAATCAAGCGTGATTCGAATTTTTAGTGTTTGAAGTGATTCTCAATAACCTTATTGTGGTCAGAACCTTGTGGTTCGAATAAGCTGAATCAATTCGATTCAAATTGAATCAGCAACTAGTCATAAGTGCTGTTATAGATGCGAAGTGTGGTGCTGGGTGTATGATGAAGATATATGGCAGCTTGGCTAACCACATTTCTTGCAAGATGTGAAATTTACCTGCTTTTGATTTCAACACGCCGTTTAACTGAAAACATGTAGACAAGGGCTTGTCATTATGTTTTTGTATGCACGGCCATGTCGCCGAAACATTCACAGATGTTTACCATATGCTGAAACTTATTCACCTCATAAAGGTTCACGTCATTAACGGTGTTAAACGTTTTGGAGAATGCCATCATTTTTTCACGCACATCAACAGAACCCTAGAATGATTTGCTAAGGTCATCGGGATGCAGATTATTTACAAATGTTCCGAAAGCTTAGCAGCTCATTGGCTATCACCAATATCTAAATGTTGACGGTGATATTTGGTTGCTCCTGTGTTAAATGCATTAATTTTGACCACGATCGCATCGATTCGAATCAGGTTTCGATCATGTTCTGCTCAATTCATTATCAGAAGTAGCCATGTCAATTTTCTAAATTAATAAAGATTCTGGTCACAAATCGAACGGCATGTCTGATTCGAACGTTCATTCGACTCGCACTTATTGTGAGCCAGAATCGATTCAGTTTCAGAGGAGTTAATCGAGCACGAGCTTGCTGTCCTCCATTGAATTAGCTTAGCTCCCTTGCCCTAAATGATTTCACTTTTTGGCAGCTTTGTCATGTTTCGGCGCCAATCGTAACAAACTGGTGAAACCAACAAACGATGTCGTCATGGTGCGTCGTATATTTCCATATATTTACCTGTAATTGTCGCATGCCGTAAAGCTGCGGCGAAATTCGCGAACGCCGGGTCCGTAACTTCTCGCTTAATAGATGGATGACTTGGCGTGAGAAACATTAAGAGTAATGTTGCGACCCAGTCGTCCCAGGAATGGCCTGCTGTCGATAGTTGATAGCGAACCGCCGCGCCTACCGTGCTGCGGACCATAGTCCCGCAGAATGCTGTGACCTAGAGCATATTCGAATTCAAATCGAGCCCCTCCTAGACTTCGAGAGCTCTCGCTAGACGTTGAGAGCTCCCGCTAGACTTTGAGAGCTTCTCCTAGACTTCGAGAACACCTAGACTTCGAGAGCTCCTGCCAGACTTCAAAGCTCCCGCTAGACTTGGAGAGCTCCTGCTAGATTTGGAGAGCTCCCGTTAGGCTTGAAGAGCTCCCGCTAGATCTCGAGAGCTCCCGCTAGACCTGGAGCTGGAGAACTCCCACTAGACCTGGAGAGCTCCCGCTAGACTTGGAGAGCTCCCGGTAGACTTCGATCGCTGACCCATGTCCCGGAAGTGCCGAATCTGGGGTGAATGTCTGCGCTCTACCAGATCACCTGGCAGCGCACTCAGTCCTGTGATCTTGACCGGGGTGATCCCAATCCTACATGGCCTGATTCCCATCCTCACTCGGCTCGTTCTTGGATCGAGCTGGAGCCCGTTTGGTGTCGGACAGCGTGGTGCGGCGCCAACGTCTCTTTGTGGTCCAGTTCTAAGCGCTGCTTCAGGAGCTGAAATAGGAGACATCATTAGTAGGGGTATCACTGCCCGCGGTCTCCATTGAACCGCGCAGCGGTGCGTGGCGAGGTGGCCTGCTTGCAGCAGAGATGCGGGATGGTGCTGGAGATGCAGCGCTGCCGAAGGGCGCGTTTGCACTGCCCGGCTACTGAGGCACATGCGCCACACCAGGGGGCGGTGAGGCCAGGCGGTGAACATAAGCTGTGATGTTCAGTTCTATTTTGGCGGCATCGATACGATGACGGCTTGTCTTGGGGCCGCTCTTATCCCAGTCCATTATGGTCTTCCGCCGGCGGCGGGGAGTCGGCGCTCATTAAAACACGGCCGGCTCCCCGCGTTGAAAGCCTTTTACCGTCCAGCGGGGGCCGGGCTCGCATCGCTCGCCCCAGATCAAGTTTGAAAGCCCCCGGGAGTCGGGCTGGCTGCTCTTGAATACCATTTCGTAAACGGTGCCGGGGCGAAGTTTTCCGATCCAGTCACCGTGCTTCTGCCTTTCAGGCCGGCGGCAAGTCGAGTAACGGCACGGTCAGCATCCTGGACGTGGTGCCGGAGAGCATCCATCAGCGGTCTCCGATCTTCCTGGGCTCGTCCGAGGACGTGGACGAGGTGCTGGCCTGCATCGCCAAGCACAAGCAGTAGCCGTTGGTGCTGGTGCTATGCTGCCCGGCCAAACGGATCCAGCACTGCCGGCGATAGAGGGTGTAGTTCGGCACCAGGAGACACCCGTTGTGGGTGCAGTGAGGTGTCAGTACTTGGGTGAGTGTAAAGTGACGCCACTGCACCAGTGAGCGTATGATACTCCGTGTTACTCTGGAGTGACAAGACACGCTTGCCGGTTATCTATACTAGCGGGCTTCTTTATTTTTAGACTTTTCGAGGTGACGTAGATCTGTTGAATCAACGCGGCGAAATGCTGTTTTGATATCCAGGATTTTATGAATGTTAACCATTCCACTGTTGCATGGGTATTTGCGCCAAGCGCGTACACATGGCTCCTAAAACCGGCGGTGGTTTTTCAATACACATGGATTCTTCGAAGTCAGTCTTTGACCATCAGCATACGCCTGATTAACTGAGTGCTTCTCACAGATGAAACACTTAGTGGGCTGGAAGTCACGCGACACCACACCACACCACACGACACGAGCTGGGGGGGTCTTTCGGTTACCTGTTCGCGAGATGTGAATATGACAGATTGATGTCGGTGACGCAAACTAGTTGTCCAGGGGGCGGAATGGGGTCCGCGGGTAAGGTAGATCGGCTGCGCTTGGTTGGGTTTCTCTCTGCGTGAACTCGAGTATCACGCGGCTTGATGTGGCTTCTGGTCGTGGATGGAGCCTTCCCCGAATGTGGCCGCTAGCATGTCTGTTGCCTCCTGTTCAGAACATGGGCGGATGGAATGGGATATGACGTGTCATACGGTAGGCCCAAGTCTGGTGGGTATGGGCACCCGTCGGCAGAAGCCTGGGGTCGCTGGGCTAGAATCAGTCTGACGTTCAGGCTGCGCTATTTTAATCATGGGTACAGCGATCCTGCTTAAAAGGGAACCCCGACTAAACGCTTGCGTTCGGTCGCCGCCGATGTTCCAGTGTGTTTCCGTGGTGTTCAGTGCGGCGCTTCTGGGACTTGTGCACCAGTGTTCCACTTCGGGACGAATAAGTAAGCCCTTAAGTGTGTCCTTATCCCCGTAGCGTGTCATTATCCCACTGATGTAACGTTGCGTCATATCGTCTCCGTGCCTAGTGATCCCGAAGCCCATCACTTCTGTGGACGTCGAAGGCGCTTCTTGAATGGCTTCGTAGTCAGGCACTTCAAACACAATAATGCAGCTTGTTCTGGCACTTCCCTGTTGCTGGGGTGCAAGCTGCGACTGTCATTGTATCGTATAATCACGGTTGTCGGTAGGAGAGGAAGGGGGGGGGGGGGGGCACTGAATTCAGAAGGCACTGAGTAACGCCTTCGGCATGTTAGTCTCAATGGTGCAACTAGTTCATTGTGGTCCTTAGAGCATTCCGACCCCATTGACCTTGGCGGCGGAGGCACAGATGCATTAAGTCTCTTGTTGGGCCATGCTGTATTATATCTGCATCCTTCCGTCGTCTCGATGAGCACTCGGGTTTTCAAAAGCTTAGGTCCTTGTGCGGACCAGCGATCCGTCCCCTCCGGGCGTTTCGCGGCTCCGGACATTTTAACTGTCCGTTTACGACCTTGTTGGCGCCTCAGCGTTCCGAGACTATTAGGGACCACGCTGTGATCAACCTTGGATGGAAAAGCTGTATGGCTGCAGGCGGGGGCGCAGTTTTCATTCAGCGTGGGGGGGGGGGGGAGGGAGGCTGGAGCCCCCTAGTCTTGAGAAAAAATGGTCAGATCCGGAAAGATGACATTCTTTTGCTATAGATTTCCTATGCTTTGCCTTTTGTCGTATTTTCGTCGACCCCTCCCGCTTCCTTTTCGCTTTTTTGCAGAAGTGCACAACTGACTTGGCGCAAAGCGGGCAGGGAACAGGCAGAACAATGAACCGCCCCTCAGGTTTTTGAGGAAAAGATATCTGCATTTCAGGGCCGAAATTGGTTACCTATGGTGCGGGAGTAGTAGCGCCTCTGTGCGCGGGATGTCGGCGTGACGTCATTTTTCGTCGGCCAGATCAGCTCGACGCGAACGCGCGAAAAGCGAGCCTGACGCTTGAGCAGACGGCGGAAAGTCTCACTCCGGGGCGGTCGGTGGTGCCAGCTGAGCTGATCCGGCAGTCGTCTGGTTCCAACCGACGTCGCTGACGGTTTACGCCAGGATTCCAGTGTATTTTTGTCGATGGTGAACGGTGGCTGCCGTCGCTGCAGTTGCTCAGCAGCTTGGCAACCGGCGATTTGTGGGCGGTGCGTGGTGCGGGCGGCATGCGGTTGTGGTGCTCGAGGTACCGGAGTCATTGCCATAATATTCCGGCAATAACTACCTGACTGCGGGGAGCAGTGGAGGTGAGAATGGCTGTATGTGGAAGTCTGATGGTGGTGTTGCTTCACTTACTCATGTGTCTCAGGGTCGATGCATGCTCTGTCCGCTAGGGACTTGGGCCCGTGGATGCAATGTCGATCCTGCTTCATTGTGGGTCCAGTTCAGTGCGAAACTGCCCCAGTTTCTTGTCATAAGGAATCTCTGTCACTTACTCCCAGAAAGACATAACTGATGAAATTGTTAGGGCTTGCTGCTGCCATGGAATAGATGAAAACAAAAGTAAGAGCATTAGTGGACTCATTTGCCATGAAGGTTGTGGGCATATGCCTCATCTTTTTATCTAAATGTTGATGTCAATATCTTAAAATTATGACATTGCATGTACTTTGTTATGTATGGTTTGTGCAGGCATAGTGAAGCAAAATGTTTTGTTGTTTTATTTGATAACTACTGCTGTCATGTTACACAGCTATCTGTTGAAGTTACCATGATTTTGCAAGGAACAACTGATTAATCGGTGTACCTTACCTCCCTGCATGCTCTGTGGAGCCAGATGTAAGGTCACCCATTAAATAATTTGTGTTTGAAGCTGTGACACAATAGTGTTTGCAACATCATGTAGAAAACATGAGGATTCATTGCCTGTACTATGTTGGCTTTAATGACTTGCAAGTGCTTATGTAACTGGTCATTAGTACATTTCACTGTCATTCTGGTACCATGTACAAGGTGGCTAAATAAGTAATACCACTTAAAAATGCTGGATTGAAATTCAGCCGATAAACATTTTGATGGCTTCCGGACCTTGTGTGGCGAGAACAATAACATTTTAAATCACAGTGTATGTTTAGCATAAGGTTTGTTGAACAGGTATTTTAGATACATGGATTTATTTTAAAATATGGCATGGGAAGGTGGACTTACAGCCTGTGGAGCTTCACATAGCATTGACACTCATTTGTGCACAGGTGCACACATGTTTCATAACTGTAAGGCAACAGCCATCAGATGATGATAACTATGTGGTGGTAATGCCTTCAATATTTTTCTTAGTGCTTCCTTGTGCCATCTGAGTTGTGGATGGGGAAATATTGGGCATTTAACTGTAGGTGTTAACTCAGCTCAAAAATACTCTCAAATTAGGCTGGCACAGTTGCATCAGCCTGGACAAACAACCATTGCTCAAGAAGTCAACCTGGTGGGCTAAGGACCAAACCCCTGAGTGGTTAATTGCTTGTGTTGCCTTGAGTTTGATGCAGGGGACCCCCTGACCCCACCCCAATCACACTGCAGGACCCACTGACCCCACTCCAGTCACACTTTGGCACCCACTGACCCCACTCCAGTCACACCCCAGGACCCCCTGACCCAACTTCAGTCACCACTCTGCCCCCCCCCCCCTAAGCCTACTATAGTCACACCCCAGGACCCCTGACCCTACCATAGTCACACCTCAGGACCCCTGATTCCACTAAAGTTGCACACCATGACCCCTGACCCCACTCCAGTCACACCCTAGGACCCCTGACCCCACTCCATTTACATCCCAGGACCCCCTTACCCCACTTCAGTCACACCCCAGAACATCCTGGCCCAACTCCAGCCACACCCCAGGACCCCCTAACCCCATTATAGTCACACCCCAGGACCCCTGACCCCACTCCAGTTACATCCCAGGACCCCCTTACCCTTCAGTCACACCCCAGAAACCCCTTGGCCCAACTCCAATCGCACCCCAGGACCCCCTAACCCCATTAAAGTCACACCCCAGGACCCCTGACTCCACTCCAGTCACACCCCAGAACTCCTGACCCCACTCCAGTTACATCCCAGGGCCCCTTACCCCACTTTAGTCACACCCCAGGACCCCCTAACCCCATTATAGTCACACCCCAGGACCCCTGACGCCACTCCAGTCACACCCCAGGACCTCTGACCCCACTCCAGTCACATCTCAGGACCCCCTGACCTGACTCCAGTCACACCCCAGGCAGCAATCAGGGATCATTGATTGAAGAACCATCCCACAACAGAATCTGCATTAATTTTGTCATCCCACTGTGTCTGTTTCCACACTAGACTGGGCTGGATTATTATCCTTTGGGAGCTGGTATCCGGGCCTAGGTTTCCGACCTGCGGTTCGGCTCAGGCACGGTGTTTACGCTCACCGCGGCTCGTTGTCGCGGCAGAAATGCAATCGGAGGGGGAGGGGAGGGGGGGGGGGGCGGTGATTGATGCATGCAGCATTATGACTTGGTAGTGTTGGCAAGGCAACTGGTCCGTTTCTCATTGAATCCCCGTGGGATCCCGGCCCCGCCGTGCGATACCGGCGGGGAGCCGTGGCCTCGCGCTCGCCGCACGTGAGCATAGTTCTCCAGTTTCCGTGGCCGCGCACGGGACTGTGCGCTGGGATCGTGGGAACACCGAGAGTGAGGCAGCGCACACGTGCAAGGCAGGCAGAGCGTACGTTAGAGCGGGAGCGGTGCGGTCGTTCTGTCATATGATGTGCGTGCGCACGTCGTACCGTACGGCACATACCCGCACCCTGGGAGCCGCACACGAGCTGTGCGCCGCTCACGCCCCGCCCGATAGCTGCTCGCTTCATTTCCCCCCCCCCCCCCCTCCCTCAAACCAACATCCAGCGTGCGTCAGTGCAGAATGCCCGGCGTCACCGGAGGCTTGCGGGACGCCGGCTCCGTGCCAAAGACGCTCCGGTAGGTGTCGCCGTCGGCGGGGCGACTAACAGCGGTCCTGTCGAGCCCCGCTCAGGAACGACCCCCGGCTGAGCACCGTGTTCGGCGCGGGCCTCAGAGGCTGGCCGCGTGGCACGCGGAAGCGACTACAAAGACGCGCAGGGCGGAGCGCAGAGGTGACTCGACAGGCTGCCTGAGTTAAACGTCATAGCCCACGTATGACGCTGAGGGTATGGAACTGCTAATCCAACAGCGTCGAATCTGCTGCCATGATTCCGTCCTCCCTGCGCACAAGACAATTTTTACGGTGCTGATATGACACAACAGCGTCTGATTCGTCCCTCCGCAGTCATACAGTTCCTGGGCACGGGGCAGGTCGTAATGGACGCCGGTATGATCCCCTAGTGCATGGTCAGTAGGCGTTGCGCCGTCCTAAAATGTCGAATACGGCGAAGTGGCACTGCAAAGTGTGGGAAAGACCCACCATTAGCTGGCCGGTGGACATTGCGGCGCTCCGAGAGCCGAGAGAAGAGGGCACGGTGCCCGTGTGGCCCTCGGCATGCCTGGCCTGTAGTCATGCACCGCCATGGACACCAGAGGCTCTGCCCGGCGCCAGTGTGCGCTGTGACCCATCACCGGCCGGTCAGTAGCCCGTGGCTGATGACCTGTCGGCCCGGTCCTGTTTGGCCTAGGTTATCAGCTGCGGTCGTAGCCTGCCTGCTGTCGACCGCGGCGGGGACAGACACATGCTCACCAGACGGTGTCACGCATGCGGCCCGCGTGAATCCGACGTAGCGCATCTCTGGGCGGCTTATTGGATAGCGTTCGCAGTGTTAACAGCTATTTTTTACTGAGGCAGCCGCAGTTTGTTTGTTTATCTTGATACGCGAGACTGCTAGTGGGGGTGCCATTATTGGCCCGCTGTGGCGCTGAGTTCCGCCAGAATTCGACAAGCTTCTGGTAAAATACTGCAAATCGCTACGCCTGCTGAAATTTGACGGCAACAAAACCCCCATTCATGCTCTGCTTGGCTGCGTCATCGGCTGGTCGGGCAGCCCTGATGCCCATATTCTGTTCATCACCGTCTGTTCGCCGCCGCGGTGAGTGCCAGCCGCGGCAGCGTCCCTGGCGCGCCGGCTAGCGGCTGCGGCCGGGGCCTCGTTCCGCGCGGGGCTGCCGCCGCGTCGCCCGGCGCCGGCAGCCCCGGCCGTCGACGTCGACTTGGCGGCCGCTCAGGCGTCGGACGGCCGGCCGTGAGGGGCGTCTGTTGTGATGCGCCGCGCTCCCCTGAGGCGGCCGCGCTGCCGCGGCTGGCCGTGGCCGCGCCGCCATCCAACGGCACCGCATCGCTTCTTCGCACTCTCTCCCTGCGTACTACTCGCGATACACCGCGGCACGCAAAGCGCATAGCCGGGATCTTTCTGGTTGTAATGTTATTATGCATGCCGTGATGGTGGTGACGATGGTCCATTAGATACATTAGCTCGCGGCGAGGTTTGCATGACGCACAGTCGTGACTTTTGTGTCACGTTTGCGCGGTATTTGCGACGCTGGCAAACATCTTGTGGCTGGATACAGCGGTATCTGTTATGCATTGGTAGCCTGTGGGGGGTCTGCGTCGGCACATTTGACCGGCTACTGAGCTTTCGTCGGGCTTGGCGGGCTTCTGCGAAGCCACCCGCTGGCTTGCACACATCGCGGTCAGGGCTGGGCATTTTCGAGGGCGTTGGCGAGGCTCCGTGCATGCTGGGTCCTTTAAAGAGCTTGAACACTTCGGATTTCGCGGGGGGTTTGTGCATATCCAGCTACTGCCAGGATAGAATCGCCGGCCTGAAAGGCGTTACAGAGGTGGCCTAGTGCATTGTTAGACTGATAATGTGCGAAGGATAGCGGTTTGTGGTGAGCTTGACAGAGACTCCAGTCAATTCAGTGGAATACCGGCGCCGACCCACAGGGGTACGCTCCCGTTGCACCTCAATCCGTGAATAAAGATAATCGTCTTTCTCGACTGTTCACGCTTGCTCGCCATCGCTGGCGGCGCCGTCAAGCCTCCGCCGTCGCCCATCATCACCACCGTAGGCTGTACGGGCGCCAGCTGGGTGGACCGCCGAGAGCCAAGTGCTGCTACGTAGCGCCGCCTCATAGCGTGCCACAAGACCGTCACAGGTGCCTCGGCTGAATCAACACACCAACTTCAGGGCCCCCGAAATGAACACGGTCGCCATTTGCATGGGGTAGTTCAAAGCAACCCTTGGGAGTTATGCCGATAGCAATGGCTGCAAATCCACTCGTATTCCGGTGATATTGTCTACAAAACCTCCTTTGTGGTGGTGCGATTTCACAGCAAAATTAGTCTGTGTGCGGAGGGATGGGTTAGGGGGCGGGGTGAGGGGCCTCAACTCAGGGTTGACCAAACCCAGTCCATGAACGCCCATGTCTTCCCAGATTTGATCCACTTAATGCTGTTATCTGGGAGTGTTGAAATAGTAATTCGTACGTTTTCTTTCAGGGCTTTTTTTGGACGAAGGGGGATACATTTGGTAAAGTTTTGTGCTTGATATTGTGCGTGTGCGAGTAATGTTGTCTTTCATGTCAAGTTCGCTGCTGTTCATGTGTCCTGTAACTTTCGATGAAGACATACTGGCTTGGAAGGCCGCTGCAAAGTTGGAGTGGCGCAGCTTCAAGTTCGAATGCGATCAGATGCGCCTGCTCCTGCTGTCCAGGGAAGATAGCACAATGGCCACTTACCCGGCATTTCGCGACGGTGCCCCCTCTCCCGCCCGTTCCCCCTTCCCCCCCCCCCCCCCCACCCCTGTCTCCGTGTCCTGGAACCAAACAATGGGCACAGGTGGGGACCCGAACCCTGGAGCCATTCTTGCCACCACGCACTGCTGCTCAACCTTTGTAGCACTATGGACTTAACTTCGTAATGTCACTGGGCGCCGACAGAAACAGGACCCACCTGCACTGGCCGGCCGAAGCCGATCGAAAAGCTTAGCCGCTGTCGAGGAACAGAACGATTTGTCCTCGAGTCAAACCAATTTTCTCTGGGGTCCTGCTTTTGTTGGTCTGCTCGCCGGCCTTCTTGGGTGAAACGTTCCGCATACGCGCGTGCATAATTTCCAAGTTGTAAATGATGGTTTGCGTGGTCAAGTTCTCTGTACAAGTGCATTGCAGGTAAGTGTGTAACCAATTGAGAAACTAGGGAGACGGAGGAGACATCAGGAATGTTTACAACCTGATCAAAATGGCGTTGAGTAGGAGAAACGGTTGCGTTTTTCGGACCAACGCGGGAAGGACATGAGCCCATTTCACCGACATTAGCCGGCCATGTCCTCCAGTCCAGCACGCATTAAACTTATGCTTGCCAGGCTTGAGGCATCAGTGCACAACAGCGAAGCGAGATAGGCCTTAGTCAGACCAGGCAGTGGCTGGCAAGGCAACCAGCTCACGTGCGAACTATGTAGTACGTCAAATCACGCCAGCGATCGCGCCATTCCAGCGTGTAGCGCCCGGTCAGTACGGCGTACTCATTCGTCATTCAGTGCGCGTCGGCTTCGCCGCCAGCTAGGCTGACCTCCGGGAACCATGCTCGGAAGCGCCACAGGCGCGCAGGCCATCGCGTTGTGGGAGGGGGAAGACTGGGGCTCCGTGCTTGTAAACTCCCAATTCCAGGCAAGCTGCCGCGCTGCCGCCCAGCTCTGATACACGTTACACGGCGCGGCTGACACGGGCGGGCTGACGGAGCGAGTGCGCCGGCTGGCAGGCGTCTCCGAGACGGTCTCCGAGCAACACCGCGGCACCGGAGGCTGGGAGTCGGCTCGTCGCGAAAGATGTCGAGCGACGGCGGCTCGGGAATCACCGGTCCTGTCCGGCCCACCGCGGCGTCTGCCACGCCGCTGGGGAGGGAGAGGTGGCGTCGCGATCCAGTCACGGAGGCCAGGTTTGTGGCCGTGACTGGCTGTGGACGACGGACCAGCTGCTGGCGGTGCAGGCGCGGCCTGTGGACGGTGCTCACCATTCAGGCGATGTGGCGGCTGGGAAGAGCAAGCCAGTGTCCGGATCCGGAGACCACATTTGGATCCGGAGAGACCACATTCTGATCTGGAGAGAATGTATGCGGATCTGGAGAGACCATATCCGGATCCGAAGAGACTACATCTGGATCCGGAAAGACCAAAGCCGAGAATAAGGCGTGGAGATCGCTAAGTGCCGGAGGGAAGTAATATCATGGGAGGAGACCTTGCTGTTGAAGGTGCAGCAGCTGTTTTGTAGGCCCGCAGTTATATCGAAAAGAGCCGAGGTTATAAGCGGAATAATGGTAGCAGGAAAACACGTCACCACCCCTGGAACTGTGGTAGTGACTGGGAAGAGCAACAATGCTGGTTTTATTGTCAAGCTAGTCGCTTAATTGCCAACATAGGGCACATACCTACAGCTACGCGGTGCTCACGCGGAGCCTTCTGCCGACGCTGTCAGGGCTAGCCGTCTGCTGGCGCGGCAGGCTGGGGACAGGGCTGGTGGACCCATGTTCCGTACATTTAACATAAGCCGTATGGTGGTGCGTCGAAATAATTAACGCCAGGAAGGCTTTTGGTTCTTCCTCCTTTAGGGACGTTCGTACATCGCTGCGACCGACCGCGACAGCCGTCTGCGAGTCTGTCACATGTGCCCCACCTACTGTGGGGTGGTAACTAACTCCCATCAAGACATACCAGGTCCATCGGAGCAGGTAGTAGCGACGTGGTATCGATCCCCTAACGCTCACACGTGTTTACGTATATGACTCGTCAAGACAAATATTGTTTCCGGCTGGTTTCAGTCGTTAGATGGCCTCGTATTTTTGGTAAACAGATTTAGGCGGTTTCGTTTGCGTGAGTTTGTTGATACAAGGCGTAACGACCACAGAGTTGGGCGTCGTCCGGAAATGCCCCGCTTCGTCTGGGCATTTTGGTCTGGTTGCGTTATTTCGATGCAAAATTGCATAAAAGCAGATTGGCTCCCAGCAACCTCGCATGCATGCTTAGATTATGCCGACATATTGGCGTAGGTAACGTATAAAGCGTATAATTGCAATGCATTCCTGGTAACCGCCATGGATCTTTTCTGGTAGATCAGCTACGATTAGGATGCCACTTCTGCAGTAGGAGTGCTTATGTGCAATGTCAAGATTCAACGGCTCATTATTCTGTGAGCGTGTGGTCCGCGTGCATAATGCGTCTTATGCTGAAATGGCCGGCCTGAGGGCCATTTCAGTTGGCTCTCAGTGAATGTTGTATGAGATACGATGACGTAATCAAATAATGACGTGTGGTGGAGCATATTTGCTGGACAGAGAAGTTGTATTGTCTAAAGCGGTCTTTTGCACTTAAATACCAAATAGGTATAAGTGAGTTTGTTTCATCACATCTGATGCTTGCTTCAATATCTTCAAATGTGGAATATTCCTTTAAGCGACCTCACTGCAACACTGGCCTGTAGTGATGCTACATTTCAGTGCTATATACATTGAAATGTAGCTGCACATGTTGAGAAGTTCACTTATTTCCTTACCAGGCTCTGTAGTGAAGCCAAAGTTGGTGGAACTATAACAGTGTACATAGTGAAGCCTGCCACAAATTACATGCCACCTGAGCCAGAGCGAAATGATGCACCTCTATATGTATAATTCATAAGTCATTGTTCCTTAAGCTCAGCTCCGTTCAGGCAGTGGAAAGAAAGTAATTAGGTGACGGAGTGGATAAAGGATTAACTATCGGCTGGTTGCCATGCAATTCAACGCCACGGGAATGATCTGCCCAGGCGAGTGCCGGGAATGATCAGGGCGAGTGCCCAGGCTCACTCGGAAGTCGGTGCCCTGCGCACGAGAGTCACCAGCGAATAACGGCCCCGGCCATTATCCAGCACCGACGTGTGGGTGACGGGGCCGGCGGCCGAAGTGAGGCCGGGGTCGGTACAGTGTAAGTAGGGGCGCAGCCAGGATTTCGCCCAGGAGGGAGCCAAACCCGAACTCATAGGAATCTCTCAGCCAAGGGATCCCTGCTTCGCCATGTCGGGGCCCTGTTTTTGGATTCGGGGGATGTTTCTGGCTCAAGATCCATGTCGATGCTTCGATGGCCCATGTTTCGTTTAAAGCGCCTTACGGACGTCTTACACCGCTAATAAGCACTGAGGCATTCGGTTCCAGGGGGCCCCTCCCTCGCCATCTCCAGGGCGGGGAATGCCCCCACTCCCCTCTGACTACGCTACTACCTGTGAGCGAGGTGCAACCGAGCTGGGTGTCATGCCAGGCTCCCAAGTCATGTGTTGGGCGTCCGGGCGGATCAGTTTGGGTGGTGGTGAGGGCATTCTCACGACGTGATGGCGGCTTATCTGCCAGGCTAATCCCGCGTGAGACGGTGCGCAGACACGGCTGGCGCCCAATCTCATAAAACTTCCAGGCGTCTCAGGTTAGACAGTACAACTTTCGGCTGAGGGCCGAGGGGCCGTCTATCAATTACGTTGCACCTTTTTGCCATTTTCAACCTTCTCTCCCGCTGGTTACGCCCTGTTTACGCCGTGTGACCCCTCCCCATGGTTACGCTGTGTTGAGTGAAATGTCCCCAAAAAGTTATGTCCTTTGACCTCTGATTGTGCTAGCGATGCGAAACAGCTCACGGAGTTGTTCGTGCTTTGAGCGAAAGCCAAAGGCATCCTGCTTTAAGGTTTTAGAATGCTCTAATATATTTTAGCACTCGCTTTTTTACACCAGAGCGTAAACGTTACCCCTCCCCTCCCTTGGTAACGTAAACGTTACCCCTCCCCCTAAACCTCCCCTCCCCTTGATGACGCTTCCGTTACGCACCATCAACCCCCCCCCCCCTCCGCACCTGCCCTCTACCCGTCCATGCGCAGTGCAATTTATGGAGGACTCCTGACTTCATAGTTTCATCAATCAGAAGCACGTCTTCGTCGAAGTTCATAGTGGTCTCACACTTGCCTTTGCCATACGGAATCTAGGACCATGTGCCGACGCGCTTTTGCACATTTCCCGGCACCTCAGTAGTGAAACTACTGTGAAGATGCAGGGGGGGATTTTACCGTGTTTCTTTCAACACTGTTCCCTTCAGTGGACCGGCATAGGGTTGGTTTAGTTGGAGGTGTTGCTGTTTGGTGTTTTTTGGTAGCTAGGTGGTTTGGTGGTGGCGGGTTTGTTAACACATGGTAAAGTTTATTAAATGTTGCTCAGAGTCGGGAAAGGGGAAGCTACCCGTCCCCCTCCCCCGCCAATCCTGCCAGTATATGGGACGAAAAATGCATCTATAGTCGTGGCAGCTTTGAGCGCTTAACATTTTATCCAAATGCTATGAGTAGGAGGTTTGGCGGTAGGGGGTTTGTTTACGTATGGTAAGGTTTATTAGATGTTGCCCGGAGTTGGAACTGGGGTTAGGGTAGCTTCCGTCTTCCACCAGTTCTCTTCAACATATGGGACGACAAATGTAATATATATATATATTATATATATAATATATTTATATAATATATATAATACTATATATATATATATATATTATCTCTCTCTCTCTCCTCTCTCTCTCTCTCTTCTCTCGCTACTCTCCTCTCCTCA
>NW_023596576.1:34315845-34342807 GCF_011947565.3 Pollicipes pollicipes
TGAGAGAGAGAGAGAGAGAGAGAGAGAGAAGAGAAGAGGGAGAGAGAGAGAGAATATATAGAGAATAGAGAGAATAGAGAGTTATATATATATATATATATAATGATATATATATATATATATATATATATATATATAAAATAAATATGTGGTGTAGATAAGATATAAATGAATATGCTAACGTGTTTATGTCACGGCTTGACCTGAGCAGCCAAGTAGCGCTGAGAACATCGCTTTACTCGCGAGTAACCCAAAGCTTCTCAGCTGTCTTGGCAACGCAGGGAATGCTGTTGTTGGCGAGTGGTTTGGGGGCTGATTGTACGCATCAGCCGTGTCAAAGCCTCCAGCATACCACTGGGCCATCAAGCCTCTCGTGTGACTGTGCTGCCAGGTCGCGGCTTACGTTCGTGACGAGTTCGAGTCCCGATGCCCGACAGCTGCCCGTCGACTGCAGCGGCTGTGCGCTGCCCACAGGTGACCCGGCCCGACCTGACCTTGGTTTCGCTGACCGGAGCCAGGTCATGGGCTGCACGGCCAGCGGGCCGGCCGACCCCGCCCGCCGGCACTCCTCCGGCCCCGCGGTCAAGCCTCCGGCCGTCACGTTCGGTAGGCGCCGGCGATACCCGCTGCCGAGTCTGCTGTGCGCCCTGTCGCTCCGCTGTGCCCTGTCGCTCCGCTGTGCGCCGCGCCGCTCCGTCGTGTGTTTGGCCGCTGTGCTGTGGACTCTGCCGCTTCGCGGTGTCATGTTGGCAGCCTTGCTGTCGTCCGCTGCTGTGGACGGCCGCTTTGACTAAGTGTCCGCTGCTCACTGTGTTCCCTTGATGTTCCCGCCGTCGACTCTAATTCTACATTCGCAAACAAGATAAGCCGGCCGGTGGCGCTGACTGGTTCACCTTGTTTGCTGTGCTGTGTTCGGACGTTGGCCCGACTGTACTGCCTGCGCGCCCTGCCCAGCTGTTGGGCTTTGCTGTGATGCGTGCTGTTTGCGACACCACCTGGGTCTTGCTGCGCTCCCCACCGTGTGTTGTAGCGTTTATTTGTACACCTCTGTCCTCCGCTATCTGCGTTTGTCGCCTGTCGCTGTGCCCACCGGGCGTTATTCGGCGTCACCAGGTCGCTTCCGCTGCATCTGCCGCGCACTGTGGTGCCACTGGCTGCAGTCAATGCCGCTGTGGTGTAGCCAGGGAGTTGCAAGAGTCGCATCTTGTGACCTAGTAAAAATCGTGGAAATTGCAACGAGAACATTTTTTCTCCTCTAGAGATGAATTTCACCCGGAAAATGCTCTGTTGTTCGTCCCAGGTTATTTAGAATCTAACAGCTATGAGAACTGAACCGGCTTTTAAACAAAAAGTTATTTTAGCACGACAACAGCCTGCACAGCTTATGCGGGCTACTGGCTGCTATAGCCGCGCTGCATATGCGATAAGCTGAACTGCCTTTGTAAAATTTATCCCATCTGCTACTAAAGACGTCTTTACAACCAAGACGTCTTTCAACCAGAGTTGCGGTGATCAGTGAATGTGCGTGAGTAGTGCAAGCAGTGAGGTTAATAAACTAAAATGTGACAAAGTCAAATCGTCAGTCCAGATTGAAGAGGTTATCGGCACATGCGGCCGGCAGATAATGTCTGAAAATTATGCGGAGTGTTGGACAATTTTCCGGAATGGCGTTCGGCACTGTCAACATGGAAAATTATCCCAGATTGTTTTGTACAGTTGTCGACTCTGTCAAAAAGGCGGGTTTGAGAGATAAAGGTGAGTGAGAGAGGTGCACTGTTCCGAGGCATTTTCTTTTCGTCGCCTGGAAACGTAGTGCCACGAGCAAAATCAGAGCATAATTTTGGTGGGATTATGCAGTGCTTATGCTATGAGATACCCAAGAGATGGGATTGGGCTGTGGGATATATAGCCTATGCAGTGCTCAGGCTATGAGATATACGCCTCTTGTCCAGGAAACACGTCAACACGCGCGGCCTATCTGGGAAAATTATCCCATATTATTTTCCGTACCTAGGGAGGATCGCCAAAAATTTCCACACAAGGCAGATGATGCTTTTTTTCTCCATGCATAGCTATGACCGTTGACTATGCATGACACATGGAAGACGAATCTGGGAGATAATTTACGAACCCGCCGAACGTAAGTGGAGAATTTACGTAAATGATTATCGGAGAGATAATTGTTCGCTGAATAATTTTCCTTCGGCCGAACGCGCCCTATATTTCACGAAAAACACGATATATTCCAGACGTAGCGATCGAGCGAGAAGGTGGCGAACGAATACATCCATTCAAGTGTGACCAAATCCGAGTCCGTCGTGTTTGTTTGCCTGTGTGCCTGCTTGTTTATGCGGTATTCGTGTGTTTGTCACGACCGCGAATGCGTATACGCATCAGGCAACATCTCAGCAAAATCATTGGAAGATTATACGGTGCCCAGGCCATACAATTATTCACAAAACTGACTTTTTTATGTTTACCACCTTAATATATGCATTTATAGTTGCATTCCATTCTCAGGATACCAATTCATTCCACAAACTCACGTACCGTTTGTGAAGGAGTCATTTGACACGTGGATCTGCGATGTGTAGGACGTGGATTGTGACTGAATGCTCGAATGAACAATTCAATATTTTATCGGTTTGTTTTTAAGGTGGTTAACAGGTTGTAATAAAAATGATGATAGTAATATTAATGTTAATAATTCAAACAATACTAAATGCCTACTAAAATACCAGTTTTTTGCGTTTTCTCACAGCCAAAGCACTGCATGGTCCCAGCGAAATTGTGCTCTGATTTTGCCCGTTGCACTGCATTTCCAGGCGACGAAAAGTGCGTTAGGGACAGTGCATTAGGTGCATTAGGGACAGTGCATTCGAATCGATAAAATGAGCATGATCGCATCGCTTCGTCTGATTCATTCCAAGGATGCTTTCACTAATTAAAATGCAATCTTGAGCCAAGGAGCTTTTTAAGCATTGTTGGGATAGTCAGGGTTAGGCTGGTCAGGCTCGTACAGTGCTTAGATTTCGACTAGTTTTTTCTGAGAACACAAAACTTGTTTTCGTGACACAGACAGAAACAAATTTGGAGGCCTCAAGAATTCTCTCAAATCCAATCTGACAAAAGACACCAGAACCAGGGGCTGTCCTAAAAAGACGTTAAATTGTCACAGAATGAAGGTCCTTTTTCGTACATCTCCCACCGAGACCTGTTCCTTCTCGCCGTCGGCGGCCGCGTCCCTGGCCCGGCTACTGCCGGCCGACGTCGGCTGCCACCTGCAGGACTGACTGCGTGCTTATCGCCAGGCAGCTTTGTCTTATGCGTGTGTTCTTGCGCGTTGAGTTTTTCGGGCGCAAAATATGAAGCCATTTTGTCCAGTACGTATTGATGCAGACGGCCGGCAAGCTGAGTTTAGCGTGTTGCACGATTTAGAAGGTACAAAAAATGGCATTAGAAATAGTGATAGTGACAAAAGCAAACATAACGCGCCTATAATTCAGAAAAGTGTGTGGGGGGGATGGGCAGTTAACATTGTTACCCCTACCTTAAAAAGTGTGGCGGGGAAGGCCTTGGTCACCTGCTTCCCCTCCACGTTTTTTATGCCAGTGAATGCAGCCAATGAAACCAACGACCATCGTATATTTTTTTTGTTCAAGAGAAGTCCAGGGTCTTTGTTTGCATATTTTTAACATAATTTACTTCTGCTTTGCTGCTGCATTTTCGAGGGACGGTTGTAATAGGTTTGGGGGCGGCGAATAGTGAACATTGGACGGGAGAACAGATTGTTGTGTTTGTCAGCTCCCGGGAACGAAAAATGACCTGTTTATCAGCTAGAGCTCTGATTGAATGAAACGTGTCTGCTGTGCGTTGTGGGGCGCCATCGGGTCTCCGCCGTCCTGTGAGGCGCCGCCGAGTCTCGCTCCGCCGTCCCGTGGGGCGCCGCCGGGTCTCGCTCCGCCGTTCCGTGAGGCGCCGCCGGGTCTCGCTCCGCCGTCTCGTGGGGCGCCGCCGGGAAGCCGCCGGGAAGCCTCGCTCCACCGCTGCCCTCCGCGCCGCCGCCAGCTCCCGGTCCGGTCGGCTCGGGGTCGATGTGAACGCGTGACGCGCGCGGCGGCCGATGGCTGGCTGACACGCCTCCGCCGCACGCAGCCCGCCGAATGCCCGCTGTAGACGCGACGGCCCGTCTGTGGCCCCGCAGGCTGTGGAATAGCCGGGACCTGTGGAGTGTGGGCTGGCGGCGGGTCGGCGGCCGTGTCCGTGTCAGACGTGTGCCGGTCGGAGCGAAGCGGATGTGTGGCTGGCGGCCATGTGACCGGCTCCGGCCTTCGCGGGATCGGCCGCGGCTGAGCCTTTCTGACCGGCGCTGGCGCCGTAATGCACGGAAGCCGGGATCCGCTTAACGCGCTGACATTGATTGCTGGGACGCTGGACAAAATGCGCCCTGCGGCTGATGTTGTCCCTGGTTCAGCGTGTATTTTCGCAGCAATTAGTGGGGCATGACTTGGTTTTTGTATCGGCTCGTTCGATCGAACCAGTACGCTTGCCTATTGCATTACGGATCATTAACACTTGTGTGCTGTGCCATGCGGCGACTGTTGGAGCTATAGTCTACAGCTCGCGATTTCACGAGCCTCGCAGCAGGCTGAGCCGGATATGGCCTGGGCTGCCAGTCGCGTCCGCTCGCGCGCCGCCATTCACTTTGTGGGGCTCTTCTTATGTTCTCGTCCGCGAGAATGAGTCCGCCGTGGCTTATTGGTGATTATCGCAATAGGTCGATGCTGGTCGCTGGATGTGTGTGATGGTGCACATCATAATGCTGCGACGCTCGGCACTTTCTCGGCACGGCTACACTGATTGGTCATTCAACAGGTCAGAGGGACATGGCCCGAGATAGCTGTCCTGGGCTGGGACGATCGTGGCTTGATTGGACTGGGACGGTCGAGGCTTGATTTGGCCGGGACGGTCGTGGCTTGACTGGGCCGGGACGGTCGTGGCTTGACTGGGCCGGGACGGGCGTGGCTTGATTGGGCGGGAACGGGCGTGGCTTGACTGGGCTGGACGGTCGTGGCTTGACTGGGCGGGACGGGCGTGGCTTGATTGGGCCGGGACGGTCGTGGCTTGACTGGGCTGGGACGGTCGTGGCTTGACTGGGCCGGGACGGTCGAAGCTTGATTTGGCCTGGACGGTCGTGGCTTGACTGGGCTGTGACGGTCGTGGCTTGACTGGGCCGGGACGGGCGTGGCTTGATTGGGCCGGGACGGCCGTGGCTTGACTGGGCCGGGACGGGCGTGGCTTGATTTGGCCTGGACGGTCGTGGCTTGACTGGGCTGTGACGGTCGTGGCTTGACTGGGCGGGGACGGGCGTGGCTTGATTGGGCCGGAACGGTCGTGGCTTGACTGGGCTGGGACGGGCGTGGCTTGACAGGGCCGGGACGGGCGTGGCTTGATTGGGCCGGGACGGTCGTGGCTTGACTGGGCTGGGACGGTCGTGACTTGGCTGGGCCGGGACGGTCGTGGCGTGATTGGGCCTGGACGGTCGTGGCTTGATTGGACCGTACAACCGTAACATGACGCGACCATGGCCCTTAACTTCTGCCCAGGAGGCCCGAGGATGCCCAGCTTAAATTGGACCACCCGCCGTTGGAGGAGATGGAGGACTGGATGCATGATGAAAGCAACAATAAGCCCCGCTTAGCCCGTGATCGTAACCCTAAGTCTTGCGGGCAAGCTGCTCGGCAGCCATTTTGAAAAGGCGTGGGCCAATCTGTCAGGGAAAATCCACAGCGGTCTAAAAATGCTCAGAATCTAGAATGCGCAACGAATGATGGGTGGAGGTGCCGATATTTCCGTTTGACTCTAATGTGATACAAATTCCCCTCTGTACAGGTGGCGTGTTTGAGCGTATGTATGCGTTTGTGTGATTGGGGCATTACGACACCCAGAGCCGCTGGGGACATATGATGTCGCCTGCCTCTCACCCTGGGAAGACGGACGGATACTGCGGGGAATAGAACGTTGTTTCTCTGGTTTCGCAGACGCACATCTTAACCACTACACTATCGGTGCCCCTCATACAGGTTGCATCGCTTGTGGATTGTCCGCCGTGGCAACAAAGTCATTGAACGAATCCTGTGTGGCTTATGCATAGGGCAAGTCGTGTTTCAGTGGCGTAATCCCCCAATACCCTACACAGACAGCCACCAGCCAGACAGCCAGACAGCCAGACAGCCAGACACTCCCATTTTCGCTGGGCCACACAGTGCTGGATCTCCCGTACGCCAGGTTCCTCAAATCAGTCCCAGGCGATTCCAGGCTCACACAGCGCGTTGTCTCGGCGCCGCGGCCGTCAGGCCACACCTGCTGCAGCGTCGGCGGTACGAGGCGCCAGCCGTCGGCGGCCGTCGGCGGTGTGCGGCGTCGGCCGCGGCGCTGGTCACGGCCCGCGTCACGGGCCGTATTGAGCGCAGCATGAGCCGCCGCCCCGGCAGGCCACCGGCGAGCCGCGCCCGCCACCGCCGCCCCAGAATTGCCAACTCGTCGGCGCGAGTGAATACTTTGCGAACGCCGGGGATTTGTCGGAAAGTTTGCCGGTCAATTAGTGCCCATCGGGAGTTGGCCGCGTGTTCCTGGCTGGGGACGAGAGCTCAGGCCGACGCGACTGCCGGCGTGGCGATGGGAGTGTACGCTCAGGAGCAGCTGCCAGCGATGAGAGTGTACGCTCAGGGACGGCAGCTGGCGGTGGGAGTATACGCTCAGGAACGGCAGCGGGCAGTGGGAGTATACGCCCAGGAGCAGCTGCCAGCGATGGGAGTGTACGCTCAGGGACGGCAGCTGGCGGTGGGAGTATACGCTCAGAAGCGGCAGCCGGCGGTGGGAGTGTACACACATTTGAGCGGCTGCCGGCGGCGGGAGTGCGCGCTCAGAAGCGGCTGCTGGCGGTGGGAGTGTACACACATTTGAGCGGCTGCCGGCGGTGGGAGCATACGCTCAGGAGTGGCTCCCGGCGGTGGGAGTGTACACACATTTGAGCGGCTGCCGGCGGTGGGAGCATACGCTCAGGAGTGGCTCCCGGCGGTGGGAGTGTACATACATTTGAGCGGCTGCCGGCGGTGGGAGCATACGCTCAGGAGTGGCCCCCGGCGGTGGGAGTGCACACACATTTGAGCGGCTGCCGGCGGTGGGAGCATACGCTCAGGAGTGGCTCCCGGCGGTGGGAGTGCACACACATTTGAGTGGCTGCCGGCGGTGGGATTGCACATACATTTGAGCGGCTGCCGGCGCGGCGTTGGGAGCGTACACGCAGGAACGGTTACCAGTGCGACGGTGGGAGTGCGCGTTCAGGAACGGCTGCCGGCGGTGTCGGAGCGACTGACCGCCAGCAAGGCACTGAACATTGGGGGCTCTATGGAATGTGGCTGGCCCGCAGCTAGGGGGAGGGGGTCGTTGGAGATTACGCCTCTCTCTTCCGTTAGGCTCGAGAACAGTTTTTCACCGCGACACTACTGAATATACTTCCGGCATCTGGTGATCAGGAAGGCCAATTTGGTTTTTAATGTTATAGACATTACCATAGGCAGCAGCATGTAAAGCTTAACAGCCGTAAATTAGTAACAAGACTAGCGGATGACCGTGTGAGTTTGTCCGGTACGCAGCTAAAGCTAGTCTTTAAGGCATCTGGGCAAACCAACATCAAGAGCTTATCGATACGTCAGGTTCTGTGCCAATTAGCATTTGCGGGGTCTGTCCGTCTGTTTGCAATGCGTAGGTACTGCAGTAGGGCTGGGAATCGCTCGAAAAATATACCCCACCCCATCACAAATCATGCCCGTGGCAAATCATGGTGGGCCCTCCTGTCGCAAATTCCAGTTGCGCCCCTGAGGCCGTCATGTATGGCAGACGCAAACGGCGGAGTTTTGGGAGACAGGACTGGACCCAGCAGTGGGTGCGCCGTCAGAATGTGACTGTATGACTGTATGCCTGACCCGAGTATTGGACTCCGTCATATGTGGCTGCCTCTGACAATGGGGCTTTGGAGAGATATGACTGGGCCCGGCAGTGCACGTGAGGACTCTGTCAGATGCGACAGATAGCATAACCCAGCAACGAAAAATCGGTCAGATGTGTCTGGCCCCAGCGGTGAGAACTCGGTCAGGTGTGACGAGACGCAATAGGTGGAAAATTCGTCACATCTGACCGACCCTTCAAGCGATGCCGTCCATCGCGACAGCTCAGAGCGCATGACTTCCGATTCGCCCACGCGTACTTTGGCCCGGCGGCGCCGTCCCTGACGCTCTCCGATTTACTGTAGGACAGCTCACCACATATCGAACAGACCCTCAGGTTCGTATCGCATGTTAAGTTCTGCACCTTATATACACCCGCCTGAATAGTTCAAACCGCGTGTAGGAAGTTTTTGGGCTGCCGAAAATTTGTCATCAACATGCTATTATGGGTTCACGTAATCGGATATCATTGGTGACGCGTTCCTGTAACGACTCAGCCGTTTTCATTTCTGATTAATATATATGTTTTAGTCATTTACCCTCGCAGGTAGTCATTTAGCTGTTGTGGGCGCAAAACGACCACAATAGTCGGCGCGCCCTAAAACTCCAATCAACAACAACGATTCACCCACGCGTGGCGGGATGGGTTCGAGTCGCTTCATATGCTCGTGAATCCTTTTCCCCTGCTTGGAGGGTTTGCGGCCAGTGGCAGTGGCTGTGCTAAAGGTCAGGTGACGTCGAAGGCTACGACAAACCGTGGCGAGCATGGTGGAACACCAAGCTTTTACCGGGAATTTTTGCCGTTGACCCGGACGTTACCGGTCGCTGATGGGGAAAAGGTCGTAGTTGACAAATCAATTCAGAATTCAGAAGAAATGTGTATAATCAAAAGGTTTAGACTAAACCATTTGAAAATGGATGTGGCTGAACCCAGCATGACTGGTGACCGTCAGATTTCAGATATGTCAGATGTGGCTGTCGCCGCTTGCGGTGGTTAGCGGCGCATTATCAGTGCCAGTAAAGAATAACCTTTTCTTAAATATGATCAGGTACGGCTCCAGCAATAATTCCAGACTTTTGACGTCACTTTCCATCAGTTGCCTTTGGCTTAACGTTGAAATGTCAAAGGATTGGGGCCGTGGTGCTGACAGAAGAAAGTGACATCCGGGCATCAGTGTCATCAGTGTCAGCGTGCCACTGTCGGCGCCGGGCTGCTCCCCGTCCTGCGGCCGTTAGACCGCCCCGGGTCAGATACGGCGCCTCTACCCTTCCCGGCTTTTCCTGGCCCGGCCAGGTCTAGTCTGGTCTGGTCCGGTCTAGAGTGGTCCAGTCTAGTCAAGTGTAGTCTGGCCTAGTCTGATTTGGCCTGATCTGGTCTTGCTATCTGGTCTGGTATGGTCTGGTATAGTCTAGCATAGTCCAGTATGGCTGGGTCTGATTTGGCGTGGTCTAGACTAGACTAGTCTAGTCTGGTCTAGTCTGGTCTGGTCTGGTCTGGCCTGATCTGGACTTGTTATCTGGTCTGGTCTGGCCGGGCCTGGTCTGGCTTTGTCTGGTCTGGTCTGTAATGGCCTGGCCTGATCTGGACTTGTCTGGTCTTGTCTGTTCTGGCCTGGCCTGGCCTGGCCTGATCTGATCTTGTTGTCTGGTCTGGTCCGGTATGTTCCGGCCCGGCCTGATCTGGACTTGTTGTCTGGTCTGGTCTGGTCTGGGGAGAAGGCCGCCGAGTCGCGCGCGGCACGGCGTCGCGGATGGCGGTACCGTTCAGCTCATAACTGCGATCACCTGTCGATCGGCCGCGGCGAGACAAAAAAACAGGCACGGCCGTCGAGTCTCTGGGCGGCTATCTCCTGCGGCCATCGTGAATCTCGCGCGCCGGCTCGTCACAGATCATCTCCGACGAGATGAGATCCAGTGGATCTCGGCCGCCCCTCCGCGCCGGCCGCGAGCTCCGAGTCCGGCCACGAAATGGGTGCGCTCGCGCGCGGACCGATCAGATCCACATTTGCGTCATCGATGGTATCACTGAGCGTGGGGACTAACGGTAGCTCGTAAGCTGGCGGAACTGTGAACGCCGCGCTGTGGCTGAGACGGGGCCGGTGTCTGGCGACGTGACCTCCCGGCCGCGGCCGCCGGTGGCTGAGAGCGGGCTACGTCGCGCGATGGCGACGATCCATCTCGGTAGAGAATTGGCAACGGGTGTAGACATGGGTCTCGTGAAGTGTAAATGGGAGCCGGAAGACCGCGAATGTGGTCCATGCTTACGTAATGGGCATCAGAGTGTCGGGACCACCATCCGCTTGTCCAAAGGTCACGCGTAAACGGCCCAGTGTGGCAGGAAAGGATTTTTGTTTGCTTGTCTTGGTCCTGCGATACAATCCAAATGAGGGCAATTCGTGTTGTCTTTCAATGTCTACGGGTGTGCCTGATAAAGGATGGATTGTGTGGTGCTCCTGTTTGTCGACATTTTCAGTTGTAGGGAAAGTAGTCCTCTTTCAAAGGATGTATATTGTGTATTCATACATATGCAGTTGGGTGGGTCTTAACATCCCCTAACATCGCGAAGTCGTGGGCGAGATCCGCGGAACTGCCCCGTTCCGTGACCTATTTTTGCAGTAGGTTTTACTAGTTTTCACTGCCCAGCCCTTCAACTCATTTTGCGAGACCGCCCCTGCCGCTTACAGTAGATTATGTGGTACTGGTTGAATGGGACTGCCAAAAATCACTGTAAATATCGAAGTCACGTGTGCATTCCTCACTATGAGCTTTGATGGAAACGTCGAGTACTTTCGCTAGCCGGAGTCGGTGGCTTCGGTCGGCTTATTCCTGGTAGGTCCTTCCGCCGCGCGGTCGGCCAGTGATGCGCTTCTCGGCCTGCGCTTAGACATTCGACATACTGTTCTCTTTTCTGTCTACATATTTTGAGTCATCTTTTCTCCTCTCTGTCTGTACCTTTGTATTTGCTCTTGACAGGAATGCCGCGCGACCGGTGGCAGCGGCCGCGCTAAAGGTCAGATGACGTCAAAGAGCGGGACGGACCGTGCCGGACATCGCGGGGTGTCAGACTTTCGCTGCCAAAGTCTGCCGTTCTCCTGAAATTTTACGATCGGATGGTTCGGATAAGGGCTTACACAACAAGCACTACGTAGCGTGTATAGCTTTGATATCAGAAGCCCATCAATTTAAAATGCTCCGATTAAATCTTTTAAAAAATATTTGCCTCGTCCAGAGGCTTTTTTGGGTCCGTGAGACTGGCCTGGCGGCCGATTGGTCTCCTGGATCAGAGCTGCCAGATCTGGACGTCAAAGCTCAGTGCCGGCGCTGCTGCTGGCTTGGTAGCGGCGGTATTCTGTGCCAGGATCCGGAATGGAGAGCGGCCCCCGACGTTATTGGCTCTGCCGAACGCCCTGAAAGCCGCCGCCAGCACCAGTGCAAGCCAAATCTTGCCGATTGCACTGTCGATGCCCTATTAGTATCCTCGATTTTGGAGCGGTAAATAGACTGGCAATGCCAATTGATGTTAATTTTCGTGCTTAGACTGCTTGATGCTGCACCTATCTTCTTAAATAGCAGTTTCCTGACATGCAGAACAGTCTGTCAAGCTGCACGCTCCACAGCATGCAAACTCGCCGGAATCTTTGGCCGTTTCAAACACAGCGTGAAAAGCCGGTGTTGTGAAGGAGTGTAAGAGGTGCGCTCGGCCGCGTTTTGCCGGTGAGCAGTGCCGCTTGTGGTGGCGGCCATTATCTAAGGACGCTCCGAGGTCTCAATGCATCTACGTGCCACGCGTTAACGTGCTGCGATAGCCTTTTCTGGTGTTGTTGGCGACATGCACACAGATGGACAGACAGACAATCAGACAGGAGGGACTGGATAATTTATGAACACTAGTAGTCATGATGACCTAGGTAGAAGGTAGCTCGATGAAGGCTGTTGAGGTGTCAATTACGTAGTGATGGAATGGATTTAAAACAACTCACCTGGAGCTAACGTAGTGGGACCTCTTGCTAACATCCCACAAGCTTGGCTAAAGCCTGCGCACAAAAGAATGGCTAGTTGTTTTGAGAAGCTTCTCTTCCAGTGAAAATCGGCTGCCATTGAAAAGTTTTCGATATCGAGTGAACGCTTTTTGTGAATGCTTTCGGTGATTTTCAGCCGTCCCGCTTGAAATTCTAAAACTCCTCTGCGGAACGTGCTACAACGCCAAACCTGGTTGACGGCGTATTCGGAGCGCGCTGGGCGCACCGACGGCGGTCTGGTGGTCGGAGCCGGACGCATTTAATGCATCGGTCCGACCCTGCTGGCCTAGTCGCACGCCGCGTTTCATGTGGTTAGCTGACACCGGACTCGAGCCGCGCCTGTATTTGTGCATGACAAACAGACGTTTGTTATAAAAACTATTGTCAAACAGTTGTTTGTCATCTTTTGACGAGTTTTTTTATGTTGCATTAAAAATCGCGTATTTTCAGAATACCAGTAAACAATTCCTGGATATTGTCCCACCTAGCTTAACTGCCGTACGGTACGGCGAAGGGATCTTCTGTCGCATCATCCAGTGCTAGAGGTCTGCGTTCCTGGCGAGGCCGACCCTGTAGCCAGGTGCCAACGTACCCCTTTGAGAAGCTGGCGCCGACCGACGTCTCGGAGACTCCGAAATGTGGTGTTGTTGGACCCAGCTCTTCACTGTCATCGCCCCGAGCGCGGGGCACGGGTGATTGGACAAATGTATTTCAGTTGCTCTTGCTAATTGGACTCGTGTCAGCGGCCTTCGGGTCCGTGTGGTCCGTGCAGTTAACCGCTTAGCGCTCGAGGCCACTTGGGCTCGCTCGAAACGACCGGCACAGTAAATATATAACATATGAAATGCAAGCAGTGACTTACCCACAACAACTCAGCGCTCATGACCAGATACATTTCAGATGCCGGGTGCTTAGAACCATAGATAACGGATGTAGCGCATCAAATTTTCACACGCCAGCTTAAAGGGATTGGCTTGACGGCTAGTTTTCTAAATGACCGTTTTTTTAGAACGAGACAAGAATGAGGGTTCTTGAAAACGTTGTTTCGGCTCCAACCGGCACAGGACAACATGATACCGTCACTTAAGCAGTGTTTTGCCAAGCTGAGCTCACCGCTGCTCTGTGACTGGAGCCTCAGTCCCAAGTTGGTATCGTCATATTTCAGAGCACCGCCGTAATTGCTGCCGTAACGAAAAGCACCACTTTCCTTCAAGTGGGACTAATGTTAAAGCCCAAACTTTGCAGAATTAATTCATCGTTGGGAGAATTCCTGGCGCAAAGAATGACACCGAATTAATCGTGAGAACGTGCCGCATATTTATCCGTACTTCACTTGAAACGCTCTCTTTGATGGCCCAGTCCCTCCGAGCGTGGTTACGGGTAACATCAACCGTGCCTGGGGGCGCTTCCAGCAACCAGTGGTCGATAACGCACGGCCTTGCAGCATGGTGATGTGGCGTGTGCGTCAACCAATTTGTCGTGGGGCGCACCTGCCATTGGACGGACTTGTCGCAGCTGCCCGGGACTCAATCGGGTTAAAGCCGAGCTCTCCTGAACAAATTCGACAGAGGTGTGCGTTTGCACTCGATACGCTTGGCGAGCTGATGTACAATTTGACGCTATGGTAAAACTGTGCTAGATCCTCGCTTGCGGATTTTGCGGTGTGTTGTGAGCGCTGAAGGCCTGGCTAGTTCCGTAACTCGCTACACTGACAGTAAATACCGGGCGGCCAGTCGCTCCGAAAAGCCCGGTATGAAAAAAAACAACGTTGACGTAAACTGGAAGTCATGAAGCGATAAAAGAAGTGAAGCGTTACTCAGCTCCGCTTACATGACCGAAGGCACGGGAAGCCGTGTCGTATATCAATCTAAACTGCGCCCCTCGCCAACTGGCACGGCGGCGTTCAGCTGCGCCGCAGAAGGGACTCGGGTGATCGTGTTTGGCGTGGCCGTGTTCTGTCGCTGACCGGCGTTTGAGTGCGGTGTCGACGCAGCGGGGGGCTCTCGCAGTGGGACGCGGCCAGACGGCCGTTCGGCTCGCCGCAGACCACTCCCGTAATGGTGATTGGTGCCGATGCGATTTTCATGGCTCCCGCGGGGCTCATGGGGCGGCTCTCGGCTCCATCAGCGGCGGCCCGGTCACCGAGCAACGTCACCTGACCTCGGCGGCGGCGGCGGCGGCGGCGCGCTGACCTCCCCGCCCCATCACCGCCGCGGCGTCGCCCTCCACGCAGAGCGACGCTCGCTTCGGGCGAGCTTGGCCGGCCTGGTGCGGACGCTGCGTGGGGCGGCGCGGCGCACGCGCGCTGACAGCCGGCCGGTCGGACGGCACCTGGCCGAGCCGAAGATGATGGTCACCGGACGCCGGCGCCGATCTCATCACGCGGGATTGGCGGGCGACCATGTGCAAACAACCGGGCGCCACTCGATGCGGCCGGCGTGTTGCGCGTGTGGCGCGGACGTCGGCGCCCCTGGCCGCGCCGGGCGCGTGCGCGCGCGCCGGACGGTAACGCGCCCGATAACGCGCAGTCCGCCGGCGCGCTGAAGTGTGTTGTCCCATCACTCGAACGCCGTGTGCGGACGCGCGGCAGCCGTCGCGGTGGCCGCTCTCATGGGTCACGCATCGCGCCACCAGCCGCGCCGATAACGCCCAGCTGACCGGCGGCCACACGCGGCGCCGCAGCGGGGGGCGTGTCACGCCCCTGACGTCACGGCCCCCTGTCCGGCGAGCGTCACCGCCTCCGGCCGTCTCGCCCTCAGCGGCAGCCCATTATCTCGCGTGATTTCCATCGCGTTGCTGTCGCCTGCTGCAGGCCAGCGCCCGTTCCGGTATGGGCGGCCCGCCCTTGGGTCAGAGCCGTGCCGGTCTCTCGCTGGCAGCAGCGTCCCACTCCGCACCGAGGGACGTCGGCCTGCCGGACGGGGGACACCGCAGGCCTGGAGGTGCCGGCAGTCGGTGGACACAGTCCACGTATTGGCTGGCCGAGGTCCGTTGGCCGTGCCTGCCGGATGCAATAAGCGGGGCGGCGCCAGCGCTCTGCGAGAGTGTGGCCTGGGGCGTGCGGCGCTTCACCTGGTGGCGGACCTTCCCCGGGCTCGGGACGCGTCAGGAAAGCAGCGGCCACCTCAGGTACACTTGGACGGTCCTGCCGACGCCCCCTCCCCCTCCTCGACTGGTGCGAGATGCGTCATCAGGTGTGGTCTGACGGCGCATGTGTCCAGAGTTCAGCACAGGTGCGGAGGGTCGGGCTCAGGCGTTCAGTGCATGGACGTCATCAGGCACGCAGGACATCTCAGACTTTGCCTGCGGGTTTGCCGCGGACCGCCGACGGCTCCGCTTCGCTCCCTGCCGCCGGGCTGCCGGCCGCGTGTGACCTCGGCCGCCCCTCCAGCGCGCGGCCGAGCCTGCCCCGGCCGGCGTCGGGACGCCCGGCCCGGGTGTGACGCCCAGTCGGCGTCGTTATCGGCGGCCGGCCGGCGCCACCCGCCGTGTGATTGCATCTACATGGAGTCGAGCCGGGCTTGCTAATCGCCCTCGCCAGCCGTACTCTCGCCTGGAGATGATCGATGATTGGTCACTGCCAGGCCCGGTCCGGCCGAGTGCAGAGCCACCAGTTCTGGTCAGCTGCCTATTGAGTTGTAGTCTGTTTTTTAAGTGTCCTGGTGTAGCTGGCTGGCGGGCGATTGTCCGAGCCTGGTCAGCTGTCGAGAAGCTGATGGGTCTCGGTGCCGAGCTTATTTTCTTCCGAACGCGCTGTGTTCTCTGCAGCAATGTGGTTGCGAAACGTCGTTCAGGAATAGGTAGAGCAAAGCAACTTCGTTTGTTCAGGCCTTTTTGCTGGCGGACGGTCTCGACGCAGAGAAAGCAGGCACTATTGCATCCTGTGTGGAAACCAGTGATGCCCGGGAGATAACGCTGCGCGCGCTTGTCGAAGGCATTCATTTTTGGGGGCTGGATCGTCCTTCGTGGTCGTTGTCGATCAGTCTCAGAGTGTCACGAACGTTACTCATTCGGACTGGTACTGGTTCCTCGTCTGCTCAACACATGCGATTAGTCGATATCTGCCATCGGAAAAACGGCTGACACCCGAATCTTGCGATCTCAAAGCCCGAACCATGAGGGACCCGGCTCCGGCGTGGACTGGCACTGGTGAGCCCGAGTCATCGCTGGCGCCGTGGGGAGCTGGAGGGATTGGGCCATCTTGTGGCGACGCAAACGGCGCTGTGGCCGACCGAGTCGCCGCCGGTGCTGAGTGAGCGATTATGCAGGCGTTAGGCAGTGCATGTCAGCGGCAAGGCGTGGCGGCATTAGCCGCAGCGTCAGAACATAACCCACCGGCTGACGGCTGGCCCATCTGGGGGCAGCGAATGAGGGTCGCGCGCCGCTGCATCAGAGGCGCCGCCGCACGTCTGCTGCGACGCCGCCTACCAGCTCGCCAAGTAGCTTGTCGTGTGCCGAAAGAGCCGAACGCGCCGCCGCCTCAGCGCCGAGTGGTCGAGGCGATCACGGCCTGTCGCTGTCCTGAGCCAGGCGCTGGGGTGGCGCGGACCTTCGGTGCCGGGCCTACTCTGGACACAGCGGCCCGCACCGCCAGTTGAACTTGGCAGCCGGACGCTTGACCCGGTGCCGACCGTGTGGAAAAGTTCAATCAAATATTGAAATCCGCTTCCGGCGCGCGGTGTGCCTGGCAGGTCGTGACTGTAATCTCATCGGAAATTGGAAGCCCTTCTACCACTGGGACGGCAGCTGGCATCCGCTTGAAAGGGCACTGCGCCGTGCCCCAGTTTCCTGTGTATTGCCTGCAGAACATGGGTAATGAAGTATCCACTGTTTTTGTGATGCTTGTGACCGTTCAGTCAGGTAATCTCGTGACTATGGGCAACTTGGCATGCATTGAAAATAAGCCGGGCGTTACGGCGATTCCCCTACCCTGAGCCTGTCACGCACTGAGAACATACACAATCTACGTGTGGCCGTGTGGCCATTCTCACGGGAGGATGTTCCAGACTCTCAGGCGCGGAAGGGCTGTGCGTGTGATCCGTCAGTTGTTGTGCTCCCAAACCAGACTGACATGTGGGCCTTCGACTGCATGGCTGTACGGCCGCGGCGCGTGACCCTCCCGGAGGTCCCTGTTGTGGTGCGATGCGGGAATAAATATGCCCGTCACTCATCCCGCAGAGAGGAATGCAATGCGGCGGCTCCGTATTTAGAAGTGCCCGTGGCATGCACGCTCTGCACCCTGTACTTCTTTAAACTGTTGCATGACTATCTCAGAACGTAGTATTCGATACATTGCAGGCTAATTGCGAGGTGTCTTGTTATTTTTTCATCTGGCCTGACATAGAGGAAGTGCTGAAGAATGAACGTGCTGAAGAACGCGCGCGGCACCGCGCGGGAATTTGGGAGACAATTTGAGAAAAAGTCCGCTGCATGAATTTCTGGTCCAACGGTCGCGGGTTTGCTGGACTCTGGGCGGGCACCTGAATCAATGTTGTCTACGCTCTGGATTACCGGTCTTCAATTTGACGCTTAGAGCGATCAACGCAAAACAAGACATTTCAAATTTCTGGAGCACCACTGGAATGTCATTATCGCCGCGATGTTCGCTGCATATCATGGGGGGGGGGGGGGAGGGAAGAGGGGCGCTGGAGACATCGCGCTTGGCTGGTCTCGAAGCGTTCAGTTTAACTGTCGCACATGAGGCCAACCAGGCTGTTCACGAGTGGAGCGGCCGTCGCGCCTGACGTAGGCGACTGACCGGCGTGCGGTCTGGGGACTGACAGCCCCGCGGACGATATGCGCTGTTAAAGTCACAATGCGCCTTACGTGTGTGGTGAGAACTCTGCCAATCGCCATCAATCGGACATGCAGGCATCAATCAGACCGGTGACAGCTGGTCGGCGCGGGCGCAGCCGTCTGGGACGCCGTGCAGGGCGTTGCACGCTGGACACGGGCGTTTCCGTTCCGTGACCTGCCGCCGCGAAGCTGGCAACTCGGTGTGACGGTGCGTGCCGGCCGGAGCACGGCGACGATCGGCGCCCGGCCGTGCCGCGATCAGATCCCGGCGCCGAACGGATGCCGGCTCGCTATCGAGCCGTGCCGCGCCGTATATGGCGGCCGGCGATGTGGGTAGGGCAGGGACGGCGCGCGCGGCCGCTGACAGTTGTGCTGGACGTGCCGGCAGGCGACGGCTCATTGGCTGGCGCAGCTGCACCCTCGTGGTCGGTGGCTCGTGCCCGATACCGGACGCTGATTGGGGCGACGCCGTCTCGGCCCGCTGTCACGGCATTGCGGCGTGCCGGCCGGCGTCCGCGGCGGCCGCCGGCCGGCACACACCTCGCCGTCGCGCCGGAGATGTACGGGGGCGGTTCTTGGAACGCGCCACGCCTAGCTGTCGTGATACGCGGCCGAGGCGGCTTAGCGTCGTGACTTTTTGCCGGCCGCCTGCCGCGCCGCCATCGTCCATCCATTGACGTCACGGTTCGCGCTAGGCGCCGCGCTAATATTACAGAGTCGGCCCGGTCCAGTGCCGCCTGAGCGGTGTGATTAGGATCCGAGTCGAGGCGGTTGGGTCCCTCGGCAACAGGTGTCCGGGTGGCCAGCGAGACGCCGGGGGCCGCGCGTCCCGTCCGATCCGTGAGGCGCCGTCGTCCCGGCCGCCCTCCCCGCCGCCGCCCACGTGTGACTGACTCCCGAGCAGGTCGGCGGTCTGGTGCCGGGTGGCGCCGGCTCGCGGCCGGCGGCGGCCCGGTCCGACCAGCGCCGCGCCACCGCCGGCCGCGTGAGGTGCGCGCGCCTCCGCCTCCGCCGCCGCCGCTGCCGCCGCCGCTGTCTCGGCGCGGCCGCCGGTACCTCCAGCGCAGTGACGTCACGCGGCGAGCGCGGAATGTCGTCTGACGAGTCGTCCTCGGGCGGCGGTCATCAGTCGTTTAATCGGTGCTCGCCAGGTCAACCGCGCGGCGGCAGCGGCGCGCGGAGCTGACGGTCGCGCGACCCGCGCCACTCCGCGACCGAGGCGCCACCCCAGCCGGCCGGTAGGTGGTGCGGGCGAGCGGCGCCGGCCGCTGGTGACGCGGTGGTGGTGCTGGTGACGGTGCTGGTGACGGTGGTGGTGCCGGGCAGCGGCAGGCGGCGCGAGGCAGCCCGGCGGCAGCGGCGCCAGCAGGCCGGCCGCCCACCGACCGACGCCTACGTAAGCTTACGCCAACGGCTCGCATGGGTGCTGGGACCTGCCGCATCTCTTCTGCTCGGTGGGGTCATGCATGCGACCTCGCTGGGCGGTGCTGAGCGGGGCGTGGCGGCGCCCGGCCGTCACCGCCTCCTGGCCGCGCTCGCCGGCGACCGTCGTGACCCGCCGGCCATCGGGCGTGGCGGACGTGTGTCCGAGCATGCATTAGCGCCAGCCGGTCGGGAGCCGTGGCTGAGTGGCAGCGGCGGCGCCGTCGTGCGCGCTGCGCCGGCGGCCGTTCCCGCCGGCGGCCGGCGCGGTCGCGGTGCAGGCACGCCCGGCACGCGGCGTCGAGGCGCTCTCCTCGCCTGGAGCCAACGGATACATAACAAATCTGCGGCCGAGAGGCGCGGCCGTGACCCTATTCCGGCCGTGCCGGCGCGCCGGCTCCTCGGGCGTATGGAGATGAGGTGGGCGCGGGCGGCGCGCGCTCACGTGCGGCCCGCGCGCACATGGCGCCACCGGCTGCTGGGGAGTGGCGGCCGCTCACCTCACCGGCTGTGTCAGCTGGAGCTGGCTGTGACCGCTCACCTCACCGGCTGTGTCAGCTGGAGCTGGCTGTGACCGTTCACCTCACCGAATCTGTCAGGTGAACCTGACTGGCGCTAACCTGGGATAGGCATGGCGGGGGAAAGTTCACGTCACTTGCGGTGTCACGCGCACCTGAGGGGGCTGCTATGGCACTGTGTCAGGTGCACATAATTAGGGCAGGCTCACCTTACTGACGGCGGTTGATGGACGGGACTGGACGGCCGGCGTGTCCAGTGTGTGTCTCAACGCACCTCAACTGGGTGTCAGCTTCATACGCATGAGGCACATTTCAGCATCAGCTAATGGGGATCATGCCGCGACGCTCCCGAAAAAACAGACATAGCATCATCGTTATGCTTAAATTTCGTTGTTCTGTCTCCGGCAAGAACAGATTTGATCGGTCTGGTTATAGAGGCACGCCACACAGACCGCGCTGCAGTGTGTCGGGCGTCAGATCTTGCCGTGCTGGGTATTATGGGACGTTTTTATTTGCACCTGGCATTTCCTGGTACGCCATGATATTCTGCATTCCCAAAACATTCATCCCGACTAAATCACTTCTTGCGTCACTCTGGGACCTCGACGCCTGCCAAGTGTTGACCATGATTACATAAGATATGCTGTCAGTGGTTATTGCCATATTTAAAGCAGGGATGGATATCCAAAACTTTGAATTAATTTGCACAACTCCTTTCGTCGCTCCCTAGACTCCTTACTCGTGACTCTTGCCCCTTTGGTCTTAAAGGTAAATCAGTGAGCGAGACATTGTCTCCTTCTAGATTTGATGCTGAATCGATGGTAAGTAGTTCCGGGGTACACCAACCACAACCAAACCACAAGCAAGACGTTTCCGGTGCGCGGGCCCATGCTCTTGAGGGCCCCGTGGTGACGTTGACGACATGGTTATTCCTGATCCGTTTCCTACAGTTGGCGGCGGTGGCAAAGCTGGTGCAAAGATGGCTTTGGTCCAGGTGCCTGTGGGCAACTTCAGAGTTCTACGGGCTACCTCAGATATCAGATCCGGATCGGATCGGATCGATCCGGACCGCTCGGGTAATCCTTGCTTATTCACAGTGCTGTCAATGGAATATCTCATCTTCGGGCTCTCAATTCAGGCGCTGCTCGTGGGACCTTCCGCTAATTTCGCACTTCCGTCAGCTGGATAATTGACGCAGGCGGGCCCTCTGAAGTGTCCCCTGGAAGTCAGTGTAGCCCTGGCCTTGGTCCCAGTCCTCCGCCTCCCCCACCATCCAGTTCAGCTGGTCCGGGTGATCCAGCTCCAGGTAAACGAAGAGCAGCCAAACCGCCCACTTTCCCTCACGAACCGCCGGCAGGTTGGGCCTGCTGCCGCCTTCCGGCCAGAGCGCAGGGATGTGGACGAAGTTGTGGCAAGAGACGATGGGATGGTCACTAGGGGTGAGGCTATCAGGTCAACCGGCTCACGGTATAGCTTTCGCAATCCCCGGTCATCTTCGACGGCGTCTTGTCTGTGCTTTTGAGAAGATGATGAACGGGGTAGAGAGTCACCCCAGATACAACAGTTTTTTCCAAGATGCTGTACTTGTTCGCCGGCTCTGGCCTCACCTCCTTCTGCTCCCACACTTCCTTGATGTGCAGCAGGCCGTTCAGGAGGAGAGTCGACCGTCAGGACAGCTCGTAAAAAGTTGTGTCTGCGGTAGGCTTCACACACCTTGGCGGTAATCCCGCTGTCCTCCACCTTCGCGATATGGGAAGAAGGGGGTCCACCTGGCTGGAGAATAGCAGCGTTGGGAGATAAGAGACCCCTCTGCATGCTCCTAAAGCTGGTGAGCTTCCTCGTCTGGTGGAACTTGAACCCGGGGACTCACCCGTCCAGGTAGACGACCACCAGCCTCACCGCCTGCCGGTAGTCTGCTGCGGAAAGCTGCTGCCGACAAACATCTACGTGTATCGGTCCAGCACCGAATGGGCCGTGTTCTCCATCCAAGTTCTTACCTGCATCTCCCACTCAGACTTGGTCCAGGCGGTCGATCTCGTATTGGCTGAGTTTTATCCAGCGGTCGAATGGTTCGAACAACCAAACAGTTCGTCTCCGGGGCCGGTAGTGAGCATTTTGGAGACGAGGTAGCGGGCTTAGTGTGCAGTTTGTGCTGCCGCCTTCCACACGCCATTTTCACCAACCCTCCTTCAGCTTTTTGTCTATGATTATCATTAGCTATTGTGGTTGCCCGTGTTGGAGCCAATGGAGGTGCAGCAGGCGCTGGTCACGTAGGGACGGCCTCGTCCGACAGTTTCCCCACAGTTTGATCCTTGGCCCGACCTGTTCCGTCCTTCAGCCTCGCGGTCCCGGCTGGCTTCTGGTCTTCAGGAAGGTCTGGGGGACCGACCAGAACAGTGGACTGGACATTCTCATTTTCTTCATATTTTCCATCTGCTACCCGGCGTCATCTTCCAGCAGCGTCTTATCCGGATGCGCAATCCAGTTCCCGTCCCTGTCGCTGATCTTTTCTGTGAAGTGCTTGTAATATTTACCCTGAGCTGCAGTCATTATATCTCATACTGTTCAGCACGAATGCCCATCAAGCGTAGCTCTGTCCTTGTATTACAGTGCCAGTGACTCTCTTTTGCTCTTGTTCTGTGTATTAGTTTGCAACTTGAGACTCTGCCGCGTATTGTTTACGTTCAGTTACGTGTCCTGGTTCCAATGGTCAACTCTTCGTTTCCGACCATCAGGCGGGCACGTGCCGGTCGGTCGATGCGAAATGGATGGGTCGACGCCAGCGCCTTTGCTGTCGGGTCGAGAGCACGGAAACAGAGTCCTCTTCGCTCCGCAAGACAGTTTCGTCTGACTGGTGTGTCCAGGTCATCATAGTCGAGAGTACGCGCAGAGCACTGAAGTCTAGCGGCGGGAGCCCGTCCCAAGCAATCCGCCGACGCTGATGAAGGCCGCGAGCCGCGCGGAGCGCCGAGGGAGGGCGAGAATCGAATCTGGATCGACTTAGAATTGTGCTTGCACGCTCGGAGTCAGATTCGTTAATAATTCATCACCACTTCCTGTTTCAGACGTGAAAAAGAAAGGAAAGAGGGAATTGATAGCGCTGAAGTGGAGTCAGTCAGTGTAGTGGAATGGGCGGGTACCGGGAACGGGTTCATGGAAGATGCTCGGTTTGTCCCATTGCAGCGACTTGGTTCAGAAACACGAGCGGTGCAGGCTAACACAGCGGCTAACGAGCTGGCAGGTCAGTCCACTGGCATGCCTACGTAAATTGCTTGTTAATGTCAAATTATAGAGCGGCTCACGAGCCTGTTACCCCCGCCCCCTTAAAAACGCACGTGCTGCTCGCTTTTCGTATTTGAGCAAATGTGCAGCGGTTGTAATGGCGGATAAATATTTATCTCGCTGCTGTACTACGTTGTCCCAGGCTTTGTGTTGGTCTCAGGTCATTCAGGGGAACAGATCAGATCATTTGATCAGATCACACAGGGCAACGTGACGCATGTGACGCGGGAGGGGGCTGCTGAACGGAGGCTCAGCGAATACATGGGGCGCTCGCTGTTAATTCTCAGAATCTGGTACCTGTCTGCACCTTTGGAAAAGTGCAGGCATGGTAATGCGCGTGGCGTTATGTTTAAATTTTACGTTTATTTTAATTTTAATGTTGGATGCGTGTACTTAAAGTGCACTCCGTTAGTAGAACTTTAATTCCATTTCTTTGTTTTTTCAAGTTTTTCCATTCCAATTCCAGTTTTGTTCGACCATCGTTTTGGGTCTTGCAAGCGGTTCGCTTCATTGCCTACTTCTTCCACATCGGAAGAAGTCTTCCACATTGGGAGACGGAGCACTTGGAATGCACAGTTAGGTCGTGCTTTTATCGCGATTTTCATTCGTTGGTTTACTGACGGCTGCATATGGAAGTTTTTGCGCTAAGGTTTGTCATCGGTGCTGAAGAGTGGCATTGTCCTGGGTTTGTTGATGTCGCTCTGTTTGACCTCGCTATCTAATCAGTCGTGCTTTATCTCCTCGTAATTAAACAGAGACTTGAGTCATGGTTGCATCCCCTTGTGATCTCGAGTCATGGTTGCATCCCCTTGTGAGTCCGCACAGTGCGTCGCCATCTCACGGCAGGGAACGTGATGTCGGATAATCAGACTCTGCCTGGGAAGCTGCCCTCGTTATCTGGCGCCCCCCCCCCCCCCCCCGTCAGACGGCGAAGGGTCGCCAGCTCGACGTCCCCGTAGTGGGACAAGGGCGCCCCATGCCGAACGAGCTGCATGGAAGGCGACTTTGTCTCCGCCCTTCAGGTGGATGTGACGTTTAGATGGGCGTTGAAGTACACTTATGTAAAGGGTTTAGCTTCACCTTAAGTCTTATGGCCGAAGTACGTTGTAAGAATCGTCATAGTTGATGCCCTAGCAAAAACCAGAGTCCTGATCGTATACGAACATGGGTTTTTAACTCGCTGCAGGTTGAAACTTTAGCCTAAACCAGAGCGCTGACCGTATGCCAACAAATGCATTTAACTTGTTCCAGCGACACAAATGCTCTGAAAGTGGTTGTAGACACATCAGGAAGGTCTATATGTTAGAAATGGTGCCGTCGTGGCCATGGGTCAAGTTCAACGAGCTGTGGACGTAGCTGCCAGCCTCGAAAAGTAGACGGATAGCCCCATACAGGGTGGTGCGAGATGGTCCGTGCACCTACCGAGAAGCTCAGATGGCTTCTTGCCCCGGCGGAGACCCATTCGCGGGGACTTCCAGACCGAATGCCATTGGGATTCTGCAAGCCAAGGGAAGGTCGGTGCGCTTCTAAGGAAGGCCTTCTGATCTCTCAGGTGGCTTTCGCAGGCTGACGGCTAGGCTGTGCGGCTTGTCAATATTTCGATCGAAACGTGTAAATATAGCGTTATGTCAGTGCAGCCATGGTTGTCGTCTCGAGCAGCACAGGGCAACTACCTGCAGATCTAGTATCCCGACATTGTAATGCACTGTATCTGATATTGCACCCCAGCACAGCAACGCACTTAATGAAAGGCCCGATAATATGGCGATCAGAATTCCTCAGACCTTTGGGCCCCATCACCGGCTCGGATTTAGGGGGAATTCCCGTGCCACTGGACAGCCAGCATTTCGCCACGCTAGCTTCTTGCCACTCCCCATATAGCGGCGCCACACCACGGCGCACGCCTGCGAGCCTATTCACCAGCGGCACCGAAAGGCGCTCCCAGAGCGTACGCGTTGATTGGCCTGGCGGACGCAGGCAGCTCAGCTGACGACTGATCAGAGAACGCAGGCAGCTCAGCTGACGACTGATCAGAGGATACAGACAGCTCAGCCGACGACTGATCAGAGGACACATGCAGATCAGCTGACGACTGATCAGAGGACGCAGCTAGCTCAGCTAACGGCTGATCAGAGAACGCAGGCAGCTCAGCTGACGACTGATCAGAGAACGCAGGCAGCTCAGCTGACGACGGATCAGAGGACGCAGGCAGCTCTGCTGACGACTGATCGGAGGACGCAGGCAGTCCAGCTGACGACTGATCAGAGGACGCAGGCAGCTCAGCTGACGACTATCAGAGAACGCAGGCAGCTCAGCCGACGACTGATCAGAGGACGCAGGCAGCTCAGCTGACGACTGATCAGAGGACGCAGGCAGCTCAGCTGACGACTGATCAGAGGACGCAGGCAGCTCTGCTGACGACTGATCAGAGGACGCAGGCAGCTCTGCTGACGGCTGATCAGAGGACGCAGGCAGCTCAGCTGGCGACTGATCAGAGGACACAGGCAGCTCAGCTGACGACTGAGGTCAGCGGTGTGACCCTGCGCCGCGTGGCCGCGCCACAAGGCCGGGACGGACGAACTGACGAACGGACTGTCACCCATCCGCTACCGTGGCGGGGTTTGAGAAGCGCAGAACAATTATCCGTTCATTTAACTGGAATCCACTCTATGGGGAATGAGCATATATATGGCAGTAACGGGGCTTCGTATAGTGTGTTGGGGCATGTCCATATGGTCTTCAGCTTTCTATGATGATTGTTTTGTCGTCGGAAATAAGATTTCTCCGAACACGCATATATAAATATATATATATATATATATATATATATATATATATATATATATATATATATATATATATATACAAAGGCATATAAGTATGCTAGGGATGATGAGAAGTCCCCCTAAGTTTTTCGCTGTTGTGTGTTATTTTTTTTAAGGACTTTTTGTAGCTTGGATCCAGCAATGGCGAGGGCAACATGCAATGAGAACCCAAATTTGTCAAAAAGACGCAAAACTCAACCTGTATGGCTCATGGCGCTTACGACGAGCAGTTTGTAGAGTGTCGGAAGGTCATCCGTATAGTGACCGAAAAAATGACTTGTTTTGTTTGGAGATTAGCCTGGTGTTTTCATTTTTTAATACGTTCCTTGTTCCAACCGCATGAACCGGCACAACGCGTTTGCACGTATAAGCGGGTTTGACGGGTGGGACGATGCCGTGGGAAAGTGGAAAAGGCTGTCTCATCTTCGTTGCAGGAGATGGCGTCCTGACCAGTGATAGCAACTTTTCACTGTGGAATGACACATCAGAATCTCACATATGGCGGTAAGCCAGAGTTTTATCAGTTACCCTCGTCCCTCACACTGCAAGAGTTCATATCACGATTCGGTTTTCGTTGTAAAAAATGGCGTCGCGTTCTTCGCATCTCCCTTCCGCCAGACAACACCGTTTCTCGAACAGATGCGACGCTAACTAAAGGGACATGACTACTGTTCGCTCCGGCACGATTTTTCAGATGTTACAGACACGCATCAAATTTTTCAATCGGCTCAAAGAACGAGGGCAGCCATGGCCAAAGGCGTATCGGCGATGCAAGTCACGAGTTTATATTCTCATGTTCCGTGCTTCACACACCATGTTCATCTCATTGCGCTCCGACAACTTGAGTGTAAAACAGGCGTACCCCGTCTGCGACCCGTGCTGCCACGGCGCACGGCTGCCTACCGGAGCTGTGCGCCGTCGCTGGTCGGTCCTCGCGGCGGCCGTCCCGTGCGGGGCCGCGGGGTGCCGGCGCGCGGCCGACCGGTCGGCTCTCGGCGGCGGCGGCAGCGGCGGCGCTGAGCCGCCCGGCCCGGCTCTGACGTCACGGCCGGCTCCAGGGTGTGCCGGCCGGCCGGACGGCCGCCGCCGGC
>NW_023596576.1:34343807-34430968 GCF_011947565.3 Pollicipes pollicipes
AGCCGCGCGGAGCGCCGAGGGAGGGCGAGAATCGCAATCTGGATCGACTTAGATTGTGCTTGCACGCTCGGAGTCAGATTCGTTATAATCATCAACCACTTCCTGTTTCAGACGTGAAAAAGAAAGGAAAGAGGGAATGATAGCGCTGAAGTGGAGTCAGTCAGTGTAGTGGAATTGGGCGGGTACCGGGAACGGGTTCATGGAAGATGGCTCGGTTTGTCCCATTGCAGCGGCTCTGGTTCAAGAAACACGAGCGGTGCAGGCTAACACAGCGGCTAACGAGCGGCAGGTCAGTCCACTGGCATGCCTACGTAAATTGTTGTTAATGTCAAATTATAGAGCGGCTCACGAGCCTGCTACCCCCCGCCCCCTTTAAAAAACGCACGTGCTGCTCGCTTTCGTATTTGAGCAAATGTGCAGCGGTTGTATATGGCGGATAAATATTTATCTCGCTGCTGCACTACGTGTCCCAGGCTTTGTGTTGGTCTCAGGTCATTCAGGGGAACAGATCAGATCATTTGATCAGATCACCCAGGGCAACGTGACGCATATGACGCGGGAGGGGGCTGCTGAACGGAGGCTCAGCGAATACATGGGGCGCTCGCTGTTAATTCTCAGAATCTGGTACCCGTCTGCACCTTTGGAAAAGTGCAGGCATGGTAATGCGCGTGGCGTTATGTTTAAATTTTACGTTTATTTTAATTTTAATGTTGGATGTGTGTACTTTAAGTGCACTCCGTTAGTAGAACTTTAATTCCATTTCTTTGTTTTTTCAAGTTTTTCCATTCCAATTCCAGTTTTGTTCGACCATCGTTTTGGGTCTTGTAAGCGGTTCGCTTCATTGCCTACTTCTTCCACATCGGAAGAAGTCTTCCACATTGGGAGACGGAGCACTTGGAATGCACAGTTAGGTCGTGCTTTTACCGGGATTTTCATTCGTTGGTTTACTGACGGCTGCATATGGAAGTTTTTGCACTAAGGTTTGTCATCGGTGCTGAAGAGTGGCATTGTCCTGGGTTTGTTGATGTCGCTCTGTTTGACCTCGCTATCTAATCAGTCGTGCTTTGTCTCCTCGTAATTAAACAGAGACTTGAGTCATGGTTGCATCCCCTTGTGATCTCGAGTCATGGTTGCATCCCCTTGTGAGTCCGCACAGTGCGTCGCCATCTCACGGCAGGGAACGTGATGTCGGATAATCAGACTCTGCCTGGGAAGCTGCCCTCGTTATCTGGCGCCCCCCCCCCCCCCCCGTCAGACGGCGAAGGGGTCGCCAGCTCGACGTCCCCGTAGTGGGACAAGGGCGCCCCATGCCGAACGAGCTGCATGGAAGGCGACTTTGTCTCCGCCCTTCAGGTGGATGTGACGTTTAGATGGGCGTTGAAGTACACTTATGTAAAGGGTTTAGCTTCACCTTAAGTCTTATGGCCGAAGTACGTTGTAAGAGTCGTCATAGTTGATGCCCTAGCAAAAACCGGAGTCCTGATCGTATACGAACATGGGTTTTTAACTCGCTGCAGGTTGAAACTTTAGCCTAAACCAGAGCGCTGACCGTATGCCAACAAATGCATTTAACTTGTTCCAGCGACACAAATGCTCTGAAAGTGGTTGTAGACACATCAGGAAGGTCTATATGTTCGAAATGGTGCCGTCGTGGCCATGGGTCAAGTTCAACGAGCTGTGGACGTAGCCGCCAGCCTCGAAAAGTAGACGGATAGCCTCATACAGGGTGGTGCGAGATGGTCCGTGCACCTACCGAGAAGCTCAGATGGCTTCTTGCCCCGGCGGAGACCTATTCGCGGGGACTTCCAAACCGAATGCCATTGGGATTCTGCAAGCCAAGGGAAGGTCGGTGCGCTTCTAAGGAAGGCCTTCTGATCTCTCAGGTGGCTTTCGCAGGCTGACGGCTAGGCTGTGCGGCTCGTCAATATTTCGATCGAAACGTGTAAATGTAGCGTTATGTCAGTGCAGCCATGGTTGTCGTCTCGAGCGGCACAGGGAAACTACCTGCAGATCTAGTATCCCGACATTGTAATGCACTGTATCTGATATTGCACCCCAGCACAGCAACGCACTTAATGAAAGGCCCGATAATATGGCGATCAGAATTCCTCAGACCTTTGGGCCCCATCACCGGCTCGGATTTAGGGGGAATTCCCGTGCCACTGGACAGCCAGCATTTCGCCACGCTAGCTTCTTGCCACTCCCCATATAGCGGCGCCACACCACGGCGCACGCCTGCGAGCCTATTCACCAGCGGCACCGAAAGGCGCTCCCAGAGCGTACGCGTTGATTGGCCTGGCGGACGCAGGCAGCTCAGCTGACGACTGATCAGAGAACGCAGGCAGCTCAGCTGACGACTGATCAGAGGATACAGACAGCTCAGCCGACGACTGATCAGAGGACACATGCAGATCAGCTGACGACTGATCAGAGGACGCGGGCAGCTCAGCCGACGACTGATCAAAGGACACATGCAGATCAGCTGACGACTGATCAGAGGACGCAGCTAGCTCAGCTAACGGCTGATCAGAGAACGCAGGCAGCTCAGCTGACGACTGATCAGAGAACGCAGACAGTTCAGCTGACGACGGATCAGAGGACGCAGGCAGCTCTGCTGACGACTGATCGGAGGACGCAGGCAGTTCAGCTGACGACCGATCAGAGGACGCAGGCAGCTCAGCTGACGACTGATCAGAGAACGCAGGCAGCTCAGCTGACGACTGATCAGAGGACGCAGGCAGCTCAGCTGACGACTGATCAGAGGACTCAGGCAGCTCAGCTGACGACTGATCAGAGGACGCAGGCAGCTCTGCTGACGACTGATCAGAGGACGCAGGCAGCTCTGCTGACGACTGATCAGAGGACGCAGGCAGCTCAGCTGGCGACTGATCAGAGGACACAGGCGGCTCAGCTGACGACTGAGGTCAGCGGTGTGACCCTGCGCCGCGTGGCCGCGCCACAAGGCCGGGACGGACGAACTGACGAACGGACTGTCACCCATCCGCTACCGTGGCGGGGTTTGAGAAGCGCAGAACAATTATCCGTTCATTTAACTGGAATCCACTCTATGGGGAGTGGGCATATATATGGCAGTAACGGGGCTTCGTATAGTGTGTTGGGGCATGTCCATATGGTCTTCAGCTTTCTGTGATGATTGTTTTGTCGTCGGAAATAAGATTTCTCCGAACACGCATATATAAATATATATATATATATATATACATATATATTTACCTTTATACCTTTGTATATATATATATATATATATATATATATATATATACATACAAAGGCATATAAGTATGCTAGGGATGATGAGAAGTCCCCCTAAGTTTTTCGCTGTTGTGTGTTATTTTTTTTAAGGACTTTTTGTAGCTTGGATCCAGCAATGGCGAGGGCAACATGCAATGAGAACCCAAATTTGCCAAAAAGACGCAAAACTCAACCTGTATGGCTCATGGCGCTTACGACGAGCAGTTTGTAGAGTGTCGGAAGGTCATCCGTATAGTGACCGAAAAAATGACTTGTTTTGTTTGGAGATTAGCCTGGTGTTTTCATTTTTTAATACGTTCCTTGTTCCAACCGCATGAACCGGCACAACGCGTTTGCACGTATAAGCGGGTTTGACGGGTGGGACGATGCCGTGGGAAAGTGGAAAAGGCTGTCTCATCTTCGTCGCAGGAGATGGCGTCCTGACCAGTGATAGCAACTTTTCACTGTGGAATGACACATCAGAATCTCACATATGGCGGTAAGCCAGAGTTTTATCAGTTACCCTCGTCCCTCACACTGCAAGAGTTCATATCACGATTCGGTTTTCGTTGTAAAAAATGGCGTCGCGTTCTTCGCATCTCCCTTCCGCCAGACAACACCGTTTCTCGAACAGATGCGACGCTAACTAAAGAGACATGACTACTGTTCGCTCCGGCACGATTTTTCAGATGTTACAGACACGCATCGAATTTTTCAATCGGCTCAAAGAACGAGGGCAGCCATGGCCAAAGGCGTATCGGCGATGCAAGTCACGAGTTTATATTCTCATGTTCTGTGCTTCACACACCATGTTCATCTCATTGCGCTCCGACAACTTGAGTGTAAAACAGGCGTACCCCGTCTGCGACCCGTGCTGCCACGGCGCACGGCTGCCTACCGGAGCTGTGCGCCGTCGCTGGTCGGTCCTCGCGGCGGCCGTCCCGTGCGGGGCCGCGGGGTGCCGGCGCGCGGCCGACCGGTCGGCTCTCGGCGGCGGCGGCAGCGGCGGCGCTGAGCCGCCCGGCCCGGCTCTGACGTCACGGCCGGCTCCAGGGTTGTGCCGGCCGGCCGGACGGCCGCCGCCGGCCGCGGCGCCGACCCACCTGCGGCCGGCCGCCGCTGACGGCCGCTCGGCCGTCCGTCCGTCCGCCCCGCCGCCGCCGCCGCCGCCGCCGCCGCCGCCGTCGTGGCCGCTGGCAGTCGGGCGGTGCTGGGAATAGCCGCCGGTGTTATGACAGCGAAAAATGACAGCTCTCGGGAGGGGCTGTTTCGCGGTCGGCGGCGGCCGCGGCCGACCGCCGGGGCGCGACAGTGGCCTTCCAGGCGGCGGCGGCACCGCGCCACGCCGTGCCAGGGGCTGTCCGGTTCTGCCTGATCTGGCGAGCCAGTCCTCGTAGACCTGACGGAAGTCGTCGCTCATCGCTTGCTGGCCGTCCGCTGTCCCGCCTGCTGTAAAAAGCCGGGAGGCTGGAACATGGTTCATCGCGCAGATGCCAAGCCCGGTTGTCGGCTCGATGCATGGACAAACCGCTTGCGCACAGGGTGCTGGGGAACTGGCGCATAGCTGTGCCTTTGTGTGTCAAGGATGCACGGTCCGCCGGGGTGCTGGCCTCACGTTATAACCGCTTCCAGCAGGTGATGCGGCTTAGAGGGCTTGAGGCGGCATAAATGCCAGCAACAGCAACTAAATTGTTGTCTATAAATTGGTAATTTCGTTTTGTGCCTGCAAGTGTTATGCCTGTTTTTCGGGTTATGTAATGGTATGTTTTGTACTCCCGGCCCTGACCTCATGTCACTTCTCTGATAGTTCTCTTCGTCTCGTGCGTACCCATCTGCCTCTACCTTGCGTTGCTCACGGTCGACAGTGGACTTGTGAGCAGCACGGCGCTTGCCGCCGCCGTACGCCGCCCGCGGTGGGCTGGTGCTGACCGGTCTTCGACTGCGTCTGTGGTCAGTCAGAGCCACCGGCCACCGGGCCGCGGCAGCCCTCCTCGGCGCCGGGCGTCGGAGGACCGCCACCGCCGCCGCCCCCCACTTCTGGCCGGTGGCGGCTGCCCCCGCCGTCCGCCCGGCGACGCTGGTGTTGGCCCGGCGACGCCCGCTGCTGGGGGGCGCCCCGCGGGGTGCAGCTCGATGGGTTCGGTCGGCGTGTGGTGGTGACAGTGCTGCTGCAGCCCGCGCCCGCCCATCCGCCGACACCGCAGACCTTGACTACCGCAGACGTGTGGCTCTTCGCAGCCGCAGACCGCCTTGTTGGGCACTGGCCATCGTCCCTGTCGGCTGCATGCCACGACCTGGTGTGGTCCACAGATGACAGGCCTCGTATCCGGTACAGACGAGCGCGGTTTCTGACCGCTAGCCTGCATCGGCCACATACGATCAGTCCTCCGTCGGTCACAAACCACCCTCGTATCGGCCACATACGATCAGTCCTCCGTCGGTCACAAACCACCCTCGTATCGGCCATCGGTTTCTGACCGCTAGCCTGCATCGGCCACATACGATCAGTCCTCCGTCGGTCACAAACCACCCTCGTATCGGCCACATACGATCAGTCCTCCGTCGGTCACAAACCACCCTCGTATCGGCCATCGGTTTCTGACCGCTAGCCTGCATCGGCCACATACGATCAGTCCTCCGTCGGTCACAAACCACCCTCGTATCGGCCACATTCGATCAGTCCTCCGTCGGTCACAAACCACCCTCGTATCGGCCATCGGTTTCTGACCGCTAGCCTGCATCGGCCACATACGATCAGCCCTCCGTCGGTCACAAACCACCCTCATATCGGCCACATACGATGAGCCCTCCGTCGGTCACAAACCACCCTCGTCTCGGCCATCGGTTTCTGACCGCTAGCCTGCATCGGCCACATGCGATCAGTCCTCCGTCGGTCACAAACCACCCTCGTATCGGCCACATACGATCAGTCCTCCGTCGGTCACAAACCACCCTCGTATCGGCCATGCACCGCCGCCACCCTGGATCCTCAGCTCACGACAGATCCTGCCCCGATCGCAGGTCAGCCGCGTATCAGCCGTGGACTTCCGCCCTATATCACAGTAATATTTTGTGTGTTGGTGCATTCAACACTTCAAATCACTCATCGTCTACGTTTCGCGCTTTGGTTACCGCGGGAGGTGGAGAAACAAGAGGCCGTGGCAGGCAGTTTCAAACCCATCACCCGCCTGGTACGGTCGTGCTCGAACGCTCTCCCAGTTGCGCTAAACCATCTGCGTTTCGCTGAGTGCTCTCTCCGTCATCGGCACCGGTTACAAGTCACTTGTGTACTACTGGCCACGGATGACTGCGTCGGCCACAGATGACCACCCTGCAAGTGGGTGGTGCCACAGGTGCACTATATCGGCGCCAGGTTATCGGCGCACCGGTCACCGGCCACCCCCGGACAGAGGCGGATGGTGCGGTATGGCTGGTGCGGCGGCGACCAGCCTCTCTCAGCAGTTTCCACTCCTGCTCCGGTCGGCGCCAGACCAGCCCCGCCTCGGCCCCAGACCGCTGGCCTGTGTCGGCCACAGGCCGGCGCCGTTGGGCGGCAGACCGTCGCGGCTCAGACCGCTGACCAGGCCTGTATCGGTCCCGGCTCCGCGACGGTCTCTCGGTGAGGTGGTCAATATTGTCCGAGTGCGTGATGGCGCGAGATAGGCGGTCACGCACGGCGCTGATAGTGGCCGCGACGCCGGCCGGCGCGCGGAGGTGGCCGTGGGAAGCGCCGCGCCGCCGGCCGCCGCGCCTGGCGCCTCAGGTCGCGCCCTGAGCCGGTATCCTGTTAAATCGCGACGCATGGGCATACGTGCCACGAATAACGTAGCTTCATCGACCCGTTCCGTTCGTGTCTGACTTATAAATGAAAAATTAGAGCAAGGTTGACGTAGTTCAGAGCCTCGACCGTACACGATGCGATTCAAAAGTGTGTAGGTTTGCTGTTTCGTCTGATGCGACCGGGCTCGAGCCGTGCCCGCGGAGGCCCGACCGCGCCCACCCGTCGTGGGTGAAGGCGGGTCGTGAACGGGATGGTGCTGGACCCACGCGGTACGGACACCCATGTCCCGCACCGCCGCGCCCCATCGCTGAGCCGATGACCGGCGGCCGCTATCCTCTCGAGCCGACCTTGCGTGCCGCTCTCCCGGTTTTGCTGGAACTTGTTACAGGATGACACTCGGCCACGGCGGGTGGAATCTGTGCGGATGGCAGCTTTATCACATGTCGGCGGGCTGCGAACATGCCTCGGGCCGGCCCGGGCACACCTTCTCTGATGCAACGCCGTTCGGGCCATGTAAAAAGACAAGGCAAGAACATGGGAACCTGCTGAGGCCCAGAAACTCGTTTGATGATCTGGTCGGGTGGTCGCGGCAGCTCGTTGAGGCGCTGCGATGTAGATCGGAATTGTTTCGCCCGCAGCGAGGATGGGGACTGCCTTAAGGATGCGAAACTTTCCGCGGCAGCACACGACTTCCGATACCCCTCGGGGATGTCAGAAGGCAGCGGTTTGGCCGTACAGATTTTGGGACATGTACGCAACGCACGTGCAAAATACACGGATTGATAATATGCAGGCATTCAGCTTTGTCTGTTGGTGTTAAAAGACAGCTGAGAGCGGTACATGTTTTAAAATAGATTTGCAACGTACTTCGTAGGCATACGGTATTGCTTTTTTTGCAGTACACATATGTTTTGGCGCATATCGTCTACGATTCTTGTGGTCCGCGCACAGTATTCGTGCGGACATGTTTGGAAGTACCCCCAGTGCTGCACACATCTCGGACACTCGCGCAGGGTCCTCAGCCCCAGCGCAGTACATCATCTCCATTGCTGTTCACTGGGATGGGCCGGTGCTTGGGCTCCGTACGATCCCTGCGCCTGTGCACTCGCGCCACTTTCCGTGCCGACCAAGTGCGGTGTGAGCCTTCCCTGCTCCTACCCTGAATCCCTCGGAGCCCTCCCTGAAACCTATCTCCGGCCTCCCACCGTGATCCTCCCCGGGAGCCCACCCGGAACCGGGCGGGAGCTCCTCTCTATATTTATGTCTGGAGTACGTTCGAAGCTCGGCGTTGTTATCCTGCCCCAGGGACGGGGCCACGCGCCGATCCCGGTCCAGGGCCGTGCCTCCCCTCTGTTCCGGGCAGCTGGGCGGCCCGACTGGTCCGGACGGCGCGGCCTCCTCCGAACTCCGCGGAACTGTGATTTAAAGCGCCGCTTGTAGCCAGATTAGCGTACCTCTCGCGCCATTAATCTGTGTTGGCCGGCCGAACTGCGCTCGGTCGGTAATAAATCGCTCGCCGAACCGGCGAGACGCGAACACCGCGCCTCGCCGGCCTCCCCGGGAAGTGGCCCTCTGCGGTCGGCGCGCGCGCGCGCCCGGCCGAGGCTCGCTGTCGGCGGCCGTGGAGCGCGGCCGGTGGGCGCGTCAACCTGGCGCCTGGCGCCCAGCCTGGCGCGGCCGGCCTCAGCCTGGCGCCGCACACACTGGGCCGGTCGGTGGACGCAGGCGGACGCGGCGGTGAGGGCGGTGGAGGCGCGTGGCCTTGGCCCGGAGAGACGGCGCCGCCGCGGCGCCGGTCGGCCGCGCTCCTGCTGCGGCGCGCGTGTCGGCGCCGCGTGGTGCGGCGACGCCGGCTGAGCGCCGAGCGGCCACTCCTCCCGCGCTGGGCGGCTGCGGACGAGGAGCGAGCCGTCCAGGCGGCGCCTGTCGGCGCGTCGCCGCACCCTGCCGCCCCCGGCGGCGTGGGGCTCCCCCTGCCCGTCGGCGGTCGGCGCGCTCGGGCTGCGGGGGCGGCGCTGCGCCGCGGAGCTGCAGTTATTTACCGCCCTGCCCTCCATACAATGATGCTTGGTTTGGCCGGCGATCAAGCCGTGGGCCCGGGTCGGCCGGCCGGCTCGCGGCCGCGGGACACGGTCGCCGGCCCATTGGGCGGCGCCGGCCGTGGCCGTCCGGCTTCCGTCGGCACTGGCTGGCGGCGTTCTGCTGCCGCCGCGCGGCCGGCCGGCGGACGGCGGCCGCCCACCGGTGCGGGCCCGCGGCGCTGGAGCCGGCGCCGGCCGGCCTCTCCGGCTGCCGCCCGGCCGGCCTGACCAGTCTGGCATCACACATGCCGCCGGGGCTGGCCGCGGCGGGCGCGCGCCAACCATGTGCAGTGCGGTGACCGAGGCGACGGCTCTGTTTCAGCGGAGGAGAAGATGACGTCGGCGGGCAACAGGATGACGTTATGGAGCAGCAAGCCGTCACTGTCGCGTCCCAGCTCTGCCGACGGGGTAAGCCGTACGCATGCGCTCTCTTCCGCCCTTTTCTCCGCGGTTTGGTAGAGTTGTCGCGCGCGATGCCACCGCCTCTTAATACGATTTTTCATACAATCGCAAATTCTTCGTTAATTCCGTGTTATTCGGTCGCGTTGCCTTGAAATAGCCGCCCATCTTATCCACAGGACGTGTGCTTGATGGATGGCGTGATGGCTATTGCTTGATGGCTTCAAGGGAGCGTCAATCGCCGAGGTCATCTGGCACCCATTAGCGTCATGTGTTGTTTGGGATAAGGGTGTTTAAATGTCGCGGCATTGTCGCATTTAATATACTCGTTTCGTCCAGTTCATACCTGCGGAGAGCAGATGTCTGGGCTGGATGATGGACCGTTGACCCGGCACAGGTCAGATGTCTGGGCTGGATGATGGACCGTTGACCCGGCACAGGTCAGACTCACGGGGCTGTGCTGTTTTGCAGCCGCCAACGGCGGTGTTTCAGGGAAGGGGGGGGGGGGGAGCAGCGAAGGCAAACGGTCTCCCATCTTTTCCGACGGGGGCAAAACTATCTATACTATAAGGAGAGCGCCTATCGTTGACTCGGAAAGGATGCACTGGGGTTGGGAAAGGAGCCCGAAATAGGGGGGGGGGGGGAGGCTAAAGTGGAATAAGGGGAAACGTGTTGACGCACGAGTCTGATAAATATGAAGTTAACAGTTGTGACCGAAAGCCCCCATCCCCCCCTGAGAACCTCATGTATACACTTGGGGGACATCTGGATCTGACTGGTGGCCAGCATGCAGAAACCACAGGGCGTTCTGAATTTCAAGGAGGGCCCGAATGCGTTTGGAGCCCTATACCCGGCTCTAGGGCTCCGACCGCCTCCAAATGTATCGAATACACTCCGAGCTCTGGATCGCGTCTAAACATTCCTTAGACTTGTATATGGTACTCTGTAGAAACTGGGGCTTTGAAAGATTCAAGGAGCGGTCGGTTGCCTGAGGCCCCAATGTACCTTCAGCAGCCAGAGGAGCCCTTGACTTCCAATGGGCCCCATCTGCGTACACCGGGGCCCGTGCTGCGACGCGCCCAGGATTTCCTTCAGGTGGAGATGAAGCCTGGTGAAGGAAGCGACACTAGCGAGGGGGCTCGTTTTCGTCGCTGCGTCCTGAGGAGGGGTCATCTACAGGAGGGCACGGAGTGACCGCGAGTGACCAGAACAAGGGCAATAAGGATCAGCATGCTAATGCGATTAATACGAGAAAACTCACAAAGACAGCACAATGCGATTAATGCAAAGCTGTTCACTCATTCTCCATTTCGTACAGGTTTTGCCTTCTGTGGGGCTTTTGTACGTAGGAAGAACACTTTCCATTTCGCAGAGTTTCCACAATCGCGATTTTAGTGCTAAAACCAGGTGTCATTTTACCTTATTGTAACCCAAGCATTGTGTATATGTTTCAAATTGTGTGGCCGAACATAATGTGCAAACGGCATGTCTCTTTTACCATGGACTATATACAGCGGTGGCACATTAAGGGAACCTTGTGGGGTGGATGTTAAAGTATGTTTTTGATCCCATTCGATAATTTCAGATAGCCTGGAAGAGAACCTTGGATATGTGGAATTAATTTACTTATTGTGTTTAAGCAGGCGCAGAGGGTCCATCTCCGGCCCGAAAAGGGCCCATCATACGCTTGGAAAGCGTCCCTCAGGACGGGGAAAGGTCCGTCGTAAACTACGAGAGGTCTCTTTTTCAAGGCAGTGCAGAGCTCATTCTAGACTGAGAAAGTGATCATCTCAGGTCTGAAAAGGTCGACCCCCTCCTCCCCCTCCCCTTAGGCCCAGGAAATGACTATCTCAGATCATAAAAGTCCTACCCTGACTTGAAAAGGTTCCTTCCTGAATCGTCGAGGGGCCTTTTCCCTCATCTTAAAGTAAAGAAGGGCGCGTCACGGTTCTAGAAAGTGTCCATTTCACGTCCAGAAACGGCCATGCAGGTTTTAGGTCTGGAAATCGTCCATCCCTTATCAGAATAGGCTCACCTTGGACTCAGGAAGGGTCCCTTGTATGTCTGACAAGGCTGATCGTGGGCTCAGATCGTGAGCTCAGAATAGGCATTCAGGACTAGATAAGACCACGAGCTCGAAAAGATGTCCCAAATGGATAAATAAGTTACATTAAGGTATCAGCAACACACACTGGAATGCAAACATAACCGAGAGGCCAGCGGCCCCTCAGAAGCTGATGTGTACGCGCAGAATATCTCTGGATGTGACTAGTCACCGGGGGCCAGTAGTCACAGGCGCTCCTGAATTTCAGTAAGATCCCACATGCATGGGAACCCCTGGCTTAGCCAAAGGACCTCACCACTTTCGAAGGCATCAAATGCGCCCGACTCTCTTGGTCATGTTCATAGGCCCTCCCGACATGTGGAGAGCATTCTGGATGGGGGACAGAAGCCCTTGGTGTATTCGGGAGCCATTCGAAAGCCAGGGACCCGATGGATATTCAGCAGCCACAGGCCCCGGCTTCAAATAGACATCCAGGGGATGTCGTCCAGGAAGCTGAAATCGGCTGAGTGGGGCCAGGGCGCAGGCAGGCAGACGGCACGCGTTCCCTTTGGTCTCGAGGAGTCCTTCCCTGTCCTGGGGATCGACGATTAGTGGCCTTGTTGGAGGATTGTAAGGGCCAGCTGAAGATCGTATTAAAGGACTCCGGTCCGCAGGGTTGGCCCTCCACTTGCAATCCATCAGGCCCTGGAATGCTAAGGGCCTATGGCTTGATCAGAGATGCCGAATGGTCGGTTCCGTCTCGACCTGCACCCCGGGCCTATTTCCCAAACAGGCACAAGGTCGGTGCCTACGATTGATTTGAGTGCCCCTTGTTTTGGTCGGGATGCCTGAAACAATGCGGGACCCCCCCCCCCCCCCCCATTCCCTGTGTCAGTCAGGGCCCATAGTGCTTAACAGGGGTCCCGTGTCGGCAAGGGGCCGCGAGTCGGCCATGAACACGTTTATGGACAGGGACAGGGACTAGACCCTCTGTGCCAGAGGGCCTCTTGCGTTGATCGAGGCCTTCTGATAATGAAAGGAGATGTGAAAAATCACAACGAAGTGGTCCACAATGAGATAGTGGAACAGCCCTGTGTCAGTCGGCGGCCCTGGTTTCGAGCGGGGCTCTTGTGCCCGTGTCGTCGAGGAACGTGATTTGGTTGTCGAGCAAGGGTCACTCTGCCACTTATTTGACCCTGCATGCCCGTCAAGGATTATTGTGCGTCAGTGGGGAGCCCCTGTGTCGGCCCAGGGTCGACTGCCCCGGTCAGAGGGCCCCGCGTGGGAGGAAGGAGACCAGTGTATGGTGTATCGCCCGGGGTCTCTGGGTCGACCAAGGGTCAAATAACCGCGTACCACCAGAATGACAGCGAGTGCCCCAGACTGAGGCGTAAAGGTTTTCCAGCCCTGACTGGGCGACGTAATGTGCCCCAAGAGTTCCTCCCATCGGCCTCCCGCCTTGGAAAGGCAAGGGCCCTTGCTGCTCAATAGTGTGGATTGAAGCGAGGTAAAAATGTGTATAGATCTGGCCAACTGATGCTTGCCTGCAGACGTCCCGCCGTTTTCAGAAAAGCCTTGGGCACTTACATCCGCAACCTCTACGAGCAAAAGTAACGCTTTTTGACGTTGCGGTCTCCGTCGAGCCGAGCGGCGCTGACCGCTCAGCTGACACCGGATGGCGGGCGCGTGAGACCGACCACGTGTCGGGAATTCGTGCCTCCGAAAACCTTTCAAAATTTCGCATCGGACTGACGTTAGACTGGGACATTTGTTTCACCGAGTCGCTTTCAAGGTTGGCCTGCTGAATGGATTGGCAGGTGCAGCAGCACGAACGACAGCAATCCCACCATTACGTCAGTGCCTCGTGGCACTGCCAGTGCTGATCCTGTCTGGCCACCGATCTGAAAATTATGCCGCCCAAATATACACCCATCTAGGACTATCTTCCACACGTAAGACAGACTTGATAAAGCATACAAAAGTACTATTGTCCGATGTATGGTCATTCCCGCCCGTCCGTCTCCGCAGCGTGGTGTTAGCTGTGAGGTTAGTCCTTCTCCGCAGCATGGTGTTAGCTGCGTGGTTAGTCCGTCTCCGCAGCGTGGTGTTAGCTGCGAGGTTAGTCCGTCTCCGCAGCGTGGTGTTAGCTGCGAGGTTAGTCCTTCTCCGCAGCGTGGTGTTAGCTGCGAGGTTAGTCCGTCTCCGCAGCGTGGTGTTAGCCGTGAGGTTAGTCCGTCTCCGCAGCGTGTTGTTAGCCGTGAGGTTAGTCCGTCTCCGCAGCGTGGTGTTAGCTGCGAGGTTAGTCCGTCTCCGCAGCGTGGTGTCAGCTGCGAGGTTAGTCCGTCTCCGCAGCGTGGTGTTAGCTGCGAGGTTAGTCCGTCTCCGCAGTGTGGTGTTAGCTGCGAGGTTAGTCCGTCTCCGCAGCGTGGTGTTAGCCGTGAGGTTAGTCCGTCTCCGCAGCGTGGTGTTAGCTGCGAGGTTAGTCCGTCTCCGCAGCGTGGTGTCAGCTGCGAGGTCAACGCCACGCGGCCTGTGGGGGCTGCAACGTCCGGCGCTGGTGCGTTTGCTCCTAAGGGCTGCGAACGCTCGTGCCTTAAACTATTTCATGCGCTGTTTTTGCGAATCGATTCCGAATAAAAACGATGCGCATTTACATCCAAACATCTCTTAACCATATCGATAAGGATATGTTCAACTATTTTTATTTTACCCTGGTTCCTCAGCATATATATATATATATATATATATATATATATATATATATATATATATATATATATATAGCACCGGCAGTTGTGTACTCCGTCATTTGATACCCGCTGTATGTATTTAATTGATTTCGTTCGCATCTCCGGGAAGCTTATGGGTTCTTGGTTTCATTGAAGAAGACAACAAAATGAACCAAGAAATCGGCTCTCGAAAAAATGTGGACCTGATGAGGTGATTTTTGGGGGAGGGGACTATTGGAAGGGAGGACCCTTCGTTAACTCCTGTTCACTGCCCCCTTACCATGTCATGGGTGTCATTAGGGTTTTCCGGCGCCCTCCGCTGCTGAGACTGTATGACCGCCTCCTCATCAAGACTGGCTACACAAATGCACACAAGACTACGCTGCACACGCGCGCTTCAGCGTTTTGCTCGAAATAGTTGCGTTTTAAGATATTTATTGGATGCTATTAATGCTGTTGATGGCGTGAGTCCGCCGCTGTTAGAGGGGACTCCTCGCCTCAGGTGGTGTCCGACTTCGTGCAGGGTGCCCCTGAAAAGTTGCTTGCTCCCCCTCCCCCCCCCCTTCCGAAAATAGGACCGGCCGCCGCTGGGAGCCGCAGGCGCCTCCGCCATCGCTCAGGCCACTTTACCACCCGAGAGGGCCCTTGTTCTCATATGTGGCTGCGCTTACCGCGACAAGGCTCCGCACCAGTTACGCAAGCAAGGATATACCTGGCGCTGTGGGTATGAGCCCGCGTGGAAACCCGGTCGTCAGCTTATAGTGAGTGTGAGCGCAGGCTGATCGTATAGGTCCATTGGGTCGCCCTTCCTCGCACCATGTGTGTGAGTAAAAAAGCCTTTTTTCCATGTGGCTGCTCCGGGGCTTTGCAGGTTTTCTCCATCTTAACAGTAAACACATGACGACCTCACGTCCTCTAACAGTAAACACATGACTACCTCACGTCCTCTGACAGTAAACACATGACGACCTCACGTCCTCTAACAGTAAACGCATGACGACCTCACGTCCTCTAACAGCGTATGTTGGCGACCGAGCCCAGGTTCGCCACACCGACCGAGCCCAGGCTCGCCACACTGTACGTGTAAGTCGACCGAGCCCAGGCCCGCCACACTGTACGTGTAAGCCGACCGGGCCCAGGTTCGCCACACTGTACGTGTAAGCCGACCGAGCCCAGGCTCGCCACGCCGTACGTGTAAGCCGACCGGGCCCAGGCTCGCCACGCCGTACGTGTAAGCCGACCGGGCCCAGGTTCGCCACGCTGTACGTGTAGGCCGACCGAGCCCAGGCTCGCCACGCTGTACGTGTAAGCCGACCGGGCCCAGGCTCGCCACACTACGTGTAAGCCGACCGAGCCCAGGCTCGCCACGCTGGACGTGTAAGCCGACCGGGCCCAGGCTCGCCACGCTGTACGTGTAAGCCGACCGAACCCAGGCTCGCCACACTGTACGTGTAAGCCGACCGAATCCAGGCTCGCCACACTGTACGTGTAAGCCGACCGAGCCCAGGCCCGCCACACTGTACGTGTGAGCCGACCGAGCCCATTCTCGCCACACTGTACGTGTAAGCCGACCGGGCCCGGGCTCGCCATGCTGCACGCGCTGACCGCCGGCTTCTGTGATATTAGTCGAGGAAACAAACGTCTGTGGGATATCACTTCACGGGCGGAATTGGCCCGGAGCGCCGGCCTTTAATCAGATTTGCGGAACTTTCGCGAGCGTCTGTTTGACCAGAGTGAGGCTGTTCATTAGGACAGCAGCCGGCGGCGGCCGACGCGAGAGACCACATCGCCTCCACTCCTCCAGAGAGCGAGTCTCGCTCGACCTGTGGCCGACGCACGGCGCGGAGTGCTCGGACGATCGGTGCAGGCTGGCAGAAGGACGCGGCCGGTGTGCTGCACCGACGTGCATGCAAGACCCGTGCCTCGCCCTCCTGCATTCGCTAGTCATTTTGTTTGTAGGCGTTAAAGGGATGGTCGCACCTGCAAGGACTGTTCTAAGAGAAGACGAAATACACGGTTGACAGGAACAACCGCTTGCAGTGCATTCATTTGCGCACCGTCATCGGGGAAAACAAGATATTAGCAAATCATTTTAATTTATTTTCGAATCCAGAGGGGTCGGTGACGGTCGTGCACACCATTGACACCGCAAGGCGGCAGTGGCAGTTCAACTACTCGAATGAATTTGTTATAAGCTATGCGTATCGACATGCTATACCAAAAGTCGTTTCCAGGGCGGCAAATATGACCGGCCTGATGGTTATCACGGCATCAAACGTCCGAAGTGGCCGCACGGTGGCACGGCAACTCTTGCCGCGGGCCTTTATGAAGGCTTTAATTATTAACGCACTGAGCCACAGGCGGGGTTACAATAGCGGATTGGGTTTCGTTAAGATTGTTTAAGGCTGCTTCCTTTGATTACAATAGCTATTATAGACTACCATATTGCTTACCAATGTACCAATTTTGGGACGAAGTTGGCCAAAGGCAAGTGGTCTGAAACCAGCTGTGTGGGTCACTGTGAAGCGTTTTTGAAAACTGTGTAGACTAGCTGAGCATTCTAGATAGTGATGACCGTGTGTCCGCCCCGCCGACGCAGAAAAACAGAAAAACGCAGATATTACCTCTCTGTCGATGCGGTGGCATGTAGCGACGAATGTGTACGGCTCAATTTCCATCTTACATATGGAATGTCCCTTTCTGGTATGCCATCGTCACGCAAACCGTCATGGTTATGGGTATTACTTGTGCTCGAAACGGCAACGTCTTGCCGTATGCCATGTCTGTCGCTTGTGAACCGTTTATCGTTATCGAGAAACGTGCGGAAAACCACCCAAGAATAGAACAAGATATGTGAACTTGTTCAGTGAAAAACCCTGAGCAGGTCAAGACTGTTGCTCATTGCACTCCAATGCTGACATTTGGTCCTCCGGTGCTAAGACTTCATTGTACAAACTAGTCTGTTCCGGCTGTCATGCCAGCCTTCCAACCTTGGTTCGTCTCCGCACATGCCATGTCTGGACTCGAATACGAAGTGGTATCATGTAGTGCCGTGCTCAAGGAACACTGATAAACCCGTGTTCATCAGTGACGCTTCGTAACAATCAGTGTCAGTTTGCCTTGTGTCACTGTCCCTTCGTGATAAACGGTGTTGTGTTTGGAATTTTGCGCTCTCAACAGACTGTTGGTATAGGACATGCCAGTGGCATATGTCGCTAGCAGTCTTGTATCTGGCGACATGTCGGTATCAGCCCCGCATCCAGATATCTGTGCCCGACTGTTTAATGATGTTCTTGCACGGTTTGAGTAACGGATATGCACTGCGATTTATACACAGGCATAAGTATTATATTGAACATCAATTGTGACCAGTTGTGGACGTGGCATATTTTACTGGCTCTCCGGTGCTCCCTTGCTGAATCGAAGAGGGCAAGGTTGTAGGTTGCTTTTGCATTGTTGCATTTAGAAGAAGCTGCCGGGGTACGCCGACTCGGCTGAAACTGGCCGCAAAGTGGTGAAATGACAACTGGTGTAGTTGATGGTCAATAAATGCAAAGTTAAATTGTTTGTCAGGTGTTGTTATCATGCTGCCTGCGTAGTTTGGCGTTAAAGAATAGATAGAAAAGAAAACGATGTTTCTGACGTTTTCAGCAGACATTTTTCATCTTAATGGTGTCATTGTTACAACTTGAGGCGTATGCGGCATAAAGGTAGAAGCCCGAGAACATCGAACGGTCGTCTATAATGGCCACCTGTTCTGACGGTAATGTATCAAAGTTAAAACTGTCGCCAAAGTTAAAACTGTCGCCAAAGAGTACCGTCATCTGAACGGGCTATTCCCATTTTTACTCCTTTTTAGCATGAAGCTTTTTTTATTATTTGAGATAAAAAGTCATCGGCGGCATTCCTGGCGACATTTTCCTGTTCTGGAATTCATAAAAGCCATTGAAGCTCCTGTGCTGATGTGGCTTGATGTAATTTAGTAAATAAACATTGAAGTAGCTCCGGTATTGCCGCGGGCGAACCATTTGCAGCACGTCCGGTTGCCAAAAGACAGCTCGCACACTCCCTGCAAATCATTTGTAGTGCGGAACAATGATTTCAAAGAGCATGCTCTGGTCGCAGTTGGTGTTTTTGTTGGCTGCGCCTCGGCTGCTCGGTTCCCGTAATTGGGCCGGAGAGCGCGCGGTGTTGATCGTTCCATCCCCGGCCGCTCTCCTGAGACCAGCAGCTGTGTCGCGGCAAAGACGAGCAGCCCGGGTAATTGGGCTGCGGCCAGTCCCTGTAGGCGTGATAACGTCAGGGCGCACTCCTGGCTGACGTCCGTATCCGGCACACCGGGCGACGTCATTAGACAGCTCTCTTGTCCGCCCGGCAACCGGCGGTTGGAGTGTTTTTCGTTATATTTTGGCGATCTTTCTGTTTTGTCACCAGCCGCTCGTCACAATTAATGGGATGTCGACATTTTGTAGCAGGAAGTGTCATATATATGTTTAGTGTCACTGTGCTCGGGCGATATGTGGCGACCGCTAGGGGTAATCTCAGTGTGGCAGGTGTGGATTCAGTCAAGTAGGGGGAGCCTTTTCGCGCCCTAATTGCACGCACAGTCGGGGCAAAAAAGATACAGCTGTTGGACTCTGACATGAGTCACGAGCGAGCAGCTCCACATGAGCGCCCTTCAGCCGTCTCGGGCGCCGAGCGGCGGGTGTCGCCTCGCCGCCGCCTCGCGCCGTTCGGTCGAGCCCGGTGGCGCACCCCGCTGCGAGCCGGCGGCAGCCAGGCTGGGCCGGGCCGGGCCGGGCCGGGCCGGGCTGGCGCCGGCGCCGGCGCGGCGCCCCACATCTTCGCTGTCCTCGGAGACCAGCGGCGTCGCCTTGTAGCCCGCCGCGGTGGCGACAGGCGCGCAGTGCGTTTGAATGGCCGGCGCGTAGGCGAGCGCACGCGGCCCCCGCCCGGTAAGGCCGCGCTTAGCCGCAAATGGGGCCGTCGGGCGGCGGCGATGTCACAGCGGCGGCGGCGGCGGCGGCGGCGGCCCACGCTCCGCGCCCCGCTGACGGCCGGCCGGCCTGCACGCCGCCGAGACGAGCCGCCCGGCGTCTCCGCCTGGCCGTGATGGAGCGCTCCCGCTGTCGCGCCGCTCGTGAGGCGCCCACGTGGTCGGGCTCAGTTCTCGCCGAAAGCCGCAGAATGCATCCGTGATCGATTGCAGGTATGGGTTTCTCCAGAAGGCCTCTTTGAGCTCTGCGCCTGCTAACACCTGCCTGCTAAAGCCTTTATCCGGCTGCCACGTAGCTCCGGGCGCTGCTGGCGGCGCCGTGCATAATTTCGCAACTCACGTCCATTTGTGGAATATAGCCCAGTCCGCAATGCGAGGCTGCCAGAATATCTCGTGAAATCAAGTCCCTGTTCAGCACCATGCTCCATTCCACATGGAGTAGAAATTACTCTCGTTGCTCGGGAGATGTGGGAGTATAAATGCCTGCTGTAGTGCGCGGAGGTGCTTTTAACGTCCAAAACTTGGAGCAGTTTCGTATGATAAATGTCAGGGAAACGATGATTGTTTTTCGCTCTGATTTCAAAATTTAAGAATCAAAATATTCGTCTCTACGATGAGTTGTGGTGCTGCCACGAATGCAGTTGAAGCCTCCTGGTATATATTCCATTCCAGAGCTCGGGTTTGACTAAAATATCGGAGCGCTGACCTCCGAAATACAGCAGACGTTCCCTGCTACGAACGTCGTTCCGCTAATAAGCCTATAGCCGCTAATAACCGACATTTCCTTCGGTCACCATTCCTGGGCGTCCACAGACCCATGCATGGACAGAGTCTGCCAGCGCTGTCGGGTCGCCCATCCGCCCCGGCCGTCTTTGGCAGTCAGCGGCGCCTGATCTGGCTCAGTTGTGGCCAGTGTGGCACCGCTGCCGCCGTCGTCGCCAGACCCGCGGACGGCTCGCGGCGTCTCGGAGGACGCGCCGCCGCTTCCGCGGGCCCGCGCCGGCCCGAGCGAGCGCCTGGCGTGCGCAGCCGGCGCCCGCCGCTCCCGCCGCCGAGCGAGGCCGGCCCGGCGGCGGCGGCGGCGGCGACGGCGACGCGCGGAGCCAATCGGTCCGGAGTGGGCGGCGGCCGGCCGGCGCCTGGTCCGCAGCGGAGGGCGCCGTGGTCCGCGTCATCGGTCAGGCGCCCCGCACCGTCTACACGACCCAGTCGCCTGCATTATTCACGGCCCAGATGAATGGACCATCAGCTGCCAGCGCGGCCTGATGAATATCGGTGCCGGCGCGCTGCGGAGCGCGGCAGCGGCCGCGTCCGTATGAACACTCTACCGCCGGCGCCGCCGCGCTGCGGAGCGCGGCGGCAGCCCCGTCTGTATGTACTACACTCAACCGCCGGCGACGGCAGCGGCGCTCGCCCCGGCGCCGAAACCAAATCAGCAGCTGCAGATCTCTCCCTCGCTCTCGCTCTGGAGTTTCTCTCGCTGTACGCGTCTCAGGATGCAGCGGTGTCCTGCGGTGCCGTGCCGTTTCTGGCTACCCCGGCACGAATATCTTCCCGTTGACCCGAGGAAGGACGCCAGACCACGTGCGGAACCCGATCAGGTCTGGTACGCTCCTGCTGCCGAATTCACGGATGCGGCCCGCTCAGGTGGCCCTTGAGAGAGGAGATGCACACTTCTGAGCGACGGACGGACCTTCGTTCAGTAGACTGGCCAACAGTTGGGGAAGTGTGGCCGACCGGTCATGTTGGGGCGGCTGGTTTCTGCCAATCGCACCGAAACCCCGCCTAATATAGGGATGAACCACTTGACGAGGCCTTGAGCGGCCGCTCGGCTGAGCGGGCTTCCGTTAATAGTTGCCAGACTGGTTCCGGCCATGCTCTGGTCGAAGGCTTAGCGTGAGCGTTTGAGTTGTCACCTCCATTGCATATCCGCCAGTGTGAGTTGCCGCAGCTGTCTGGAGTCCGTCGACCGCCGCCCGAAATTGCCCTGTCGCGACGTTTAGGCAAGTCGCTTCCGCAGATCAAATATTCTGTGAGGCGAGCGCCGCCGTTCAGAGCGGTCGTCGGCGGGCAGTCGAGCCCGGCTGCAGAGCAGTCGCCGGTGGGCAGTCGAGCGCCGCCGTTCAGGGTGGTCGCCGGCGGGCAGTCGAGCCCGGCTGTGGAGCGGTCGCCGGAGGGCAGCCGAGCCCGGCTGCAGAGCGGTCGCCGGCGGGCAGTCGGGCCCGGCTGCAGAGCGGTCGTCGGCGGGCAGTCGAGCCCGGCTGCAGAGCGGTCGCCGGCGGGCAGTCGAGCGCCGCCGTTCAGAGCGGTCGCCGGCGGGCAGTCGAGCCCGGCTACAGGGTGCGCACGTCCCCGCATGCCGCTGCTGACGTGGACGTGACCGCGTGCGGGATGACGGCGGAGGTGACGCCCGCTCAGCGCCGCGCCCGCCGGTGCCCGGCACCCGGCGACCTGGCGGAGCTGGCCCGGCAGACGGCACCGCTCTGACGCTCCTCTGTCTGACGCCCCTCGGACGTCACTCCGACACTGCTTTGACGCCCCTCCGACGCCTCTGACGCCGCTCCATCGCACCTATGACGCCCCTCTGACGTCGCTTCGACGCTGCTTTGACGTTCCCCTAACGTCCCTCTGGCGCCGCCTGAACGCACCTCTGACACCCCTCTGATGCCCCACTGACGCCGCTCTGTCTTTGTTGCAGAGGGGTCGTGTTGGCCAGATGGTGGTGCGGCCCCACCCGGTGCGGGTAAGTGGAAGGCGCAGCTGGCCACCGTAGAGGCGAGGCCGGCCAGCGCCTGTCGTGGTGCTGGTCACCAGACCTGCTTCCTGCCACCTCGCTGCCGACCCCTTACCTTCAATAGCTGTGAACGGTAGCAATGTCGCGGTTGACAATGGAGAAGCCTGTGCCTAAACCGCCCTGGGCACAACTTACCGTACAGTCGTTGTCAAGAGCATGCTGTCAGGCGCGCTGCTTAGCTGAGAATACCCCAGATTTATCGTCGTATTTATCGTTACTCAGATTTGTGAGGTAATCAGCTTGTCTAAGAGCTTGAGCCTTAAGGGCTGGCTGGTAACGCTATGGAGTCCTGCTGTTGTCATCCGAACTGCGTTTGTCAGTAAAAACGCAGAAATGCGTACCTCACAAAAAATACGTACCCACCGTACAGAAATACGGCGGGTTCAGAGAACTGTCGGTGCCCCATTTACCCCTTTATTACGCCAGAAGATGTCTATTTATTCAACATTCTTGATAATCTGTAACACCCGTGTTGTGGATGGTGTCGATGCAGTTTGAATACCAATATGCGTCGTGCCATCGCTCACATGCATCAGGAGTTCATAGAGCGCACTGGCACCTGGAATACCAAACGATGGGTCGCAAATTACAATTGCTAAAAGAAGGCAGACGGTCCGTGCCGGTTGGTGCTGGCTGGCTGGGCGGGCGGGCTGCTGCTGTGGTCCGACTGGCTGCCACAGTGATGCCTACGGGCCAGCGCTGACCGTGACCACACCCACGGTGGCGGTCTCACCGGCGCGAGCCCGTGCCGTCCGCCGGCCGCCCGGACCGGCCGGCCAGCGCTGACCGTGACCACACCCACGGTGGCGGTCTCACCGGCGCGAGCCCGTGCCGTCCGCCGTCCGCCCGGGCCGGCCGGCCAGCGCTGACCGTGACCACACCCACGGTGGCGGTCTCACCGGCGCGAGCCCGTGCCGTCCGCCCGGGCCGGCCGGCCAGCGCTGACCGTGACCACACCCACGGTGGCCGTCTCACCGGCACGAGCCCGTGCCGTCCGCCGTCCGCCCGGGCCGGCCAGCCAGCGCTGACCGTGACCACACCCACGGTGGCGGTCTCACCGGCGCGAGCCCGTGCCGTCCGCCGGCCGCCCGGGCCGGCCGTGAATGCGTCGAAATGCCACCGCCCCGCCCCTATCAGCGGCCGCCGCTCTGGGCGGTAGCTCGGCCGTCGGCGGGGGTCGCCGGCGTCCGCGTGTGCCCGGTGCGCGGGCCGTGGACAGCGGAGTGTGCCGCTCTCCCGGCGCCGCCCAGCCTTGCCACGGGCCCGGCCTGCCAAACGGGGACGGCCGCGGGCTGGCAGCGGCACGAGCCGTCGCCTCAGCGTCGCGCGCCGATGCTCCGCGCGTAGCGGCCTGGCGCTAGGCGTCAGGACGTCCTGGACAGTGGGCGCTGCTTTGCTGGGAGGCAAAAAAATGTGCGGCACCTCATCCAAAGTTGTGGTGTTGTCATTGGCATGTCCGGTACGAGCATTCCCGGCAGCGCTCGTACCGCGTGACCCTGCTCTGCTCGGGACGACAGCGAGCGAAATTCGAGGAACGGTTAGGGTTTTACGGAACGCTGGAGACGAGGTGTTTGCAACCACGCTAGTTAATCGTGCGGATAATAAAATCATCGACGAGCACGAATAACTGTCCCGTCTGCACCAGACAGCGGGTTCACAGCCAATCGCGCGACGCTGTGACATGTGACGCCGAGGCCCAGGATGTGATAAATCTGCTAAGCGAGCAGGACGATATGGGCGGCAGCTCAGACGCGCTGTGCATCAGGTCCATCGTCAGTACTTTGTCACGAGCGGGACAGCTGACGGCGAACACCATTGTTTGAGGCCGCTCTTCATTCGCGGTGCAAACAGACAGGCGCTAGGGGGGCCAGTTAGCCAACAGTTCACGAGGTAGAGCAGCGTACTGCGATGACCAGGTGACCAAAGGACCAGCTGCTGGCGCCGGTGTCTCGTGCCCTGTCGCCGGCGTGGAGGTGGCCGCTGCTGGTGGTTTCCTTCCAGTTGCGCTGCTCCAAGGAGAGGAGGGGGATTGGGGCAGCTGCGGCGCGTGGCTGTGTGGCGCGCTGGGGTTGTGCCCCAGCTGGCTGGGCTCAGGAAGGTCTGCCCTGTACCGGTGCGCCGCCGGCGTGTGGCTGTGTGGCGCGCCGGAGGTGTGCCCCAGCTGGCTGGGCTCAGGAGTCCGCACTGTGCCGGTGCGCCGCCGCCGGCGCGTGGCTGTGTGGCGCGCCGGAGGTGTGCCCCAGCTGGCTGGGCTCAGGAGTCCGCACTGTACCGGTGCGCCGCCGCCGGCGCGTGGCTGTGTGGCGCGCCGGAGGTGTGCCCCAGCTGGCTGGGCTCTGGAGTTCGCACTGTACCGGTGCGCCGCCGCCGGCGCGTGGCTGTGTGGCGCGCCGGAGGTGTGCCCCAGCTGGCTGGGCTCAGGAGTCCGCACTGTGCCGGTGCGCCGCCGCCGGCGCGTGGCTGTGTGGCGCGCCGGAGGTGTGCCCCAGCTGGCTGGGCTCTGGAGTTCGCACTGTACCGGTGCGCCGCCGCCGGCGCGTGGCTGTGTGGCGCGCCGGAGGTGTGCCCCAGGTGGCTGGGCTCAGGAGTCCGCACTGTACCGGTGCGCTTCCGGCAGGGTGGCGAACGCGCAATCCGATGATCACACGGCAGGGGAGAGCGGCGGGAACGGCGGCGGTGGCGCGGCCCGGCTTGTACGGCAGACCAGCATTCGTGGCGTGCTCCCATAGCGAAGGGCACGTTATCGGGCCCAAGCGGTGTGCCATTGCATTACCGTCTTGACGGCGCCCGTAAAAGCTTTTTAATGCAGTATTGTTTTCTGGAAACGTCAGTCATGGCGTAGTCAGTAATATTTCTTGGGTGCAAAACCATTTCTGGGATGAACTAGCTTTTCTGGAAATGGATACAATAATACAATCAAAAACATGTCAATTACTATGATATCCGTACGATAACAGAGTTCATGCTGTTTCATAAAGGTCAACCGTAGACCGCATATGCCTGCCACACACAATGTAGGTGTCTGCCATTTAATGTTGCACGGGAAACTGGAGAGTGCCGAAGTGCATGGCATAACATTTGTTAACACTAATCCGAGCAACGCCTTGCCCGCTGGACCACAGATATGAACCATCCAGGGTTTATCGGCATTACTGATCCGTGGTGCTCCTCAATCGTGGCGCGGTTCTTCGTCCAGTTACATAAGGCGCCTGCTCGCAGTCATGAAAGAGACATCCTCTTAGTCCGACGAAGGCCTTTGCCTTTCCGCTTTATGACCATATCCATCATGACGAGGGGGCCCTGTCGCACGGCGGACCTCAGCCTTCCAAGACTGCTGCAGCGCAGTGCAGGGCCTTTTTGGTCATGACGGGGCCCTCCGGCCTTGTCTTGTCACTTCATCACACAAGATCGTTAAATTATTGGGATCTCGGTTCAGCGGGCGGAACGGGTCTTTTATGTTAGGTGTTTTCGTATAATACGTAATTGCAATGATCGGTAAGCCCCAACAAAGCAGAGGCAGAGGCCCCTGGCTGGCCCTGAAGTGAGACGGGACGAGAGGGTCCTGCCGGAGATCCTGCAGACGAATTGCCAGGCCGGACCCGACTCGGAACAGTACTGTTGGATCCGCTCGCGCCAGCAACACCGCCTGTCATTAACCCGTCTGACTTAGCAATGGGTCAGGCTAAAAGTCGTCGACAAAATTCGCAAGTTTCTCTTTTCCGCCTTTCCTGTGTCGCCTCCATTGTCAGTTAGGCACATGCATGTTCTTTATTTGGTGTTTCGCACCTGCCCTGCCTTGTTTTAAGGTAACCGTTTGTTACAATGCCACATTATTGGGATCTGGCCTTTTTCACGACAGGGTTTCTCCTAGGAAATCAGTGGGGCCTCTGTCGGAACAGGGCCTCCCCAAATTATCCATGTCGCTAACCCATCTACTGTACAGGTTGGGGCCTCCTCTCGGCCATTGCAAGGCTCCAGCAAGGCCTTGGCCATACCAGATGCTGGCTGTCAACCACACGAGGTTTTGAGCCTCTTCCCATTCATGATAGCAACGCCATTCCGGACCATAGCAGATCCCTCATTGCCAAGGTTTCCCATCGATCACCACATTACGTTATTGTTTACGGGAGGGCCTTTTGACTACGTCATTACCTCCGGCAGCGCACAGCGTCAGCTGACCTGCACATGTATGGCTTTTGAGGAGCCTGCTGTAATTTCATCGTGGGCAAAAGAGGAGGGCCTGGGTGAGGGGTGAGGAGGGCCTGGGTTCCAGCAGTGTGCCTGGATCCAACCAGCTGCTTGTCCGTCCTCCATCAAGTTCAGGTCCCCTTGTTATGCATTCTGGACAAGGAAATGTGATGCATATCAAGCGGGATAATTTCGAAGTAAACGCGCTTCGCGTCGTAGGAAGTTGCTGGTGGCGGCGCCGACGGCGGAAACGAAGCCGTGAATAAATGCGGGCCGTGACGTCGACGGCCGCCACCACGCACGGATCTCCACGCGGTAAATCGCGCGCTCCTGGTGTATACGATCCCCGCCGCCACCACGCACGGATCTCCACGCGCCGTAAATCGCGCGCTCCTGGTGTATACGATCCCCGCCGCCACCACGCACGGATCTCCACGCGCCGTAAATCGCGCGCTCCTGGTGTATACGATCCCCGCCGCCGGGGCGTTCGCGTTGGCCCGTGTGCACCGTGTCCGCCGTCGTGCGCGTCCTGTGGCCGACGCGTGCACTGCCTGGTGTGGCCCGCCGCGAGCCGACGCCCGCTCTGCCGGACAGGTGCTGCTGTGGTTCAGCCGGTCGGACAGCCGCAGCAAGATCCTGTGTCGGGCATGCACGCGGCTGCAGCTCAACTACGACGCCGTCTACAGTCACGAGAAGGCGCTGGACGTCTACAACACGGCCAGCCCGCAGCTGGTCATCATCGACCAGCGGAACAGCAAGCACGTGCCGGGGGCGCCGGCCCTGTGAGTAGCACGCGCCGCGGGCCCGCCGCCGGGTGGCCGGCCCGCTCGCGCCGGGCCCGCCGTCTCGCGGCGGTGGTTGGCGCGCCGCCCGCCTGCCGCGAGCGGCCGCGCGCCCGCCCGATTGCCGCCGGTGCCGGACTGTCGCGGAGCTAACGTGGCGCGCAGCTGGTGGCGTCGGCGTGCGTGTTTGCCTGCGGTTTGGCCGGCGATCCGGTGTTGTGTGGTGTCCGCTGCGGTGATGTGGTGATGGCGACCGATCGTCCGTCGCCGTACACATCGGCTTGCGGTCCGTGCCCGGGTCTAGAGGGGGGGGGGGGGGGGGGGGGGGCACCAGCCGAGGCCAGGACAGGCCCCGCCTGGGTGGTGGTGCCGCTGGTGGGTCTCTCTTCCAGACGGGTGTGGGGTCTGACCATGGTCGGATTGGGCGTGGATTGAGCCGCCTCGCGCAGCTGGTGACGTGTGCTCAGTCTGGGTAACGTGCTTTGCATTATGAGTTGAAAGTTCTTATGTCGAATTAACGACCTTCACTTTGCCAGGAGGTACTGGTTAAACGACGTCGTAATGCTGACTAACGATTATATTGACGGTACTCAATATTTCGAGATGAGCTCATCCTCAAGACCCCAGGAGTAATGTGTTATAGTGCTCGTCAGTGATGGCGTTGGCGTGCTTTGCGACATGCACATGGTGCCATGCTGTCAGTCTGAGTGGCGTGATCTTCCGCACGTATCTGGTGCTGTTTGGTCGATTGAGTGGCGTGACGTGCCTCGCGCATCTGTTGCTGTTTGCTCACTCTGAGCGGCGTGATCTACCCATACACCTGGTGTCGTGTGATCAGTCCGAGCCGCGTGAGCTGCCGTGGCCGCAGTCGGTCGGAGCAGCCGTGGCCGTCAGCTCTGGCAGCTCCAGCCGGGCAGCGTCTCGCCCCTTGCCACGTGACTACATAACGTGTGAATGCTCTGTCGCCGCTGCTGGGACCGCCGTCGCATCGATTATGATGCCGCCCGGTATCTGGCTCCATGTCACCCGGGCTTCTACGCCGACCCGACGCCGGGAACCGCCGCGTGGAGCGGCGCTGCGTGTGCCGCCCGGCGCGCCGCCACCACTAATGCAGGGGCTGGGATGTGCACCTCCCTTGAGCCCGATCAGACTTACACAAACCGCAGAATAGTACCGGTTTTGTTCATTCTGATCAATGGGCGTCTCTGTGTCCCACTGCCTTGCGCTGTTGAAATGTCACGATTTATCAAGCTTATGCTTTCGTGCTGTGTGATTTCCTGTACCGCGGGGTGTTTGATCCATGACTGTGCTGGAGAACAGACAGATCATTTGTCCACCGGGAAGCTTGAGTGATCTTTCCGCCGCGCCTAACTCCAGGCTCTGCGCAGATATAACCTGGCATGGATACATGTAATTTTGGCTGATGTCATAGCCCTCAGTTTGTAGCGCAATCAGGTTTGGGTGGCATTTGTGCCATGGGGTTTTCATGGTTTTCTAATTTTTTCTTGATTTTAGGTATGCTTACGTTGCTGATGAAGCGTAGGTGCGCGTTCGTGCTAGATGCATGGGATCGACTGCGGCAACTTTTGTGTTCCTCAAACTTCTGCCTCTCCTGGCCATGTTTCGACACCTACGCTCCCAGCGTTCCTCAAACACCTCCCGCTCCTGGCCATGTTTCGACACCAGCGCCTCCAGCGTTCCTCAAACACCTCCCGCTCCTGGCCATGTTTCGACACCAGCGCCTCCAGCGGCCAGCAGTGAGTTAGCCCGCTGACGTCGGTGCTTCTTTCAGACAGCTGCGGACCTGCAACCCGAACTGTTACGCTGTTATGGTAGCGCTGGTTAGCAAAAGGTGAGTGCCACCTCGCGGCGGCGGCAGGAGCGCTACGACGGAGGTGACGATCCGGGTTTTGCCGCAGCTGTTTGCCGGGGCTGAGATCGGTGGTTCGAGGTCGTTCTGGCACGTGCTGCCCTCCGGGGGATCGTGTGGCCGGCGCCCCACCGCGCTCATTCACAACCATGCTTCCCACGCTGCGGGAGGGGGAAGGGCTGTATTTCACGTGTCCACAGCCACTGCAGCCACAGCCACGGATCCCACGCCGTCTGCAGCGTGCCACGGACCATTCGAACCCTTGCCCAGTCGTGAGCGCGTCGGCGCTCGGACTGTGGCCGTGGTGCTCTTTGACATGAACTCAGGCGAAAGTTCTGATTTCACGAGAAGCACGAGGGACCTGTGCGTTGCACGTCGGGCCGTCCGTCCCACTTATCAGCGGCCGTCGGACTGACGCCGCATCGGCATGTGACGGCACGCACCGGCGGCGCAGATCCTGGTCCGCCCGGCTCCACTGTTGCCCAGCGCGTGTTCCGCCATCGGGGTGTTCACCGGATCGCGTGCCCAGCGCAGGGGCCGCCGGCTCACGCGGATAGGCGGGTCATCGTGGTGGTGTGTGGAAGTGCCACGCTGGCGGAAGCGACGTGCTCTGTTGCGCCTACTGGACCTAGGGCCCTCTGTTTCCAGCTTTATCGCCAAGGACGGGGCGGCCACATCCATCCTGCAAAAAGGCTTCAATCGGGTAAGTGCGCCGGCACGATGGCCACCTGGCACCAGCTGGAGGCTGGCCAGCGGGCCCGTCCAGACGGATGGCCCGTCCCGGCGTCGTCGCGTGCGGCTGGCCGCGTGCGAGAGAGGTCGCGGGTGGGCCGACCGGGCAGCGATGGTCCGGACCGTAAGCTGCGAGGTCTTGATCGGAGAGTCGGGCTTCTGTGCGCTGTCGTTCGCACTGCGACCCCACGCAGGCTTTTTCATTGGATTGTTTAAGCTTTTCTGGAGTTTTTCCATTGCACTGCTGGAAGAAATCGGAGCGCACGCTGCGTCGAGAGCGAATTTCGCGTCGCTGGCTCCCGGCGAGATTTGACGCGCTGTTCCGCGCATTTAATGAACACTTCAAGCCGTAAAGTGTGTTGTAATAGGGCGGACTGGAAACTTGATTTCCTTCATTCACATATGTGCCATTGTCGGTATGAACTAACAGATTCTCTCCCCGTGAAAGAGCACGGGGGAGCACGAGTTAAGCACTCCTTAAGCACGAGTCCCCGACGTGGCCGGCGGCGGCGTGCTGGCCGGCCCGAACGGTCGGCGCCGTGCGGAGCAGGCGAGATTTGCCGGGACGTGCGCGCGGCCGGACGCCGGGGCGGCCGCTCCGTCGCCTCCTGCCCGTGCCACGTATTGATTCGGCCGGCGGTCACGCGGCGGGCCGCCGGCCGGCTCGTGCAATAAGCCGCCGCCGTCGCGTCTGAATGGCCGCCGCCGGTGAGCGGTCGGCACCTGCCGTGGGCAGCCGCGCGTGTCCCGCCGCCCGGCCCTCCCCGCCCCGCCCCGCTCCGCCCCGCCGTCCGCCGCCGACGGTGCGCCTGCCCGCCCGCCCGGCACCGCCGCCACTGGTGATGACGGCCGAGGTGGGCCGTGGCGCCCGCGGCCGCGGCGGCAGGCGCAATGAACGCCGTGCGTCCGTGCTGGCAGTGGCTGGTGGAGAGCACGAACGAGCTGCAGTGCATGAACGAGCTGCAGCTGCTGGCCAAGAGCGACGTGGAGCTGCAGTCGCGACTGCACGCCACCGACGCGCTCTTCGTGGCGCTCAACGAATCGCGCGATATCGTCGAGATCACCGACCACGAGTACAATGTCCTGGTGAGCGGCGTCGAGCACGAGCGTCGAGCACCGAGCGTCGAGCACGACGGGGCGCCGCGCTGAGGGATTACACCGGAGATTGGCTGTGACGCTGAACACGGGCTCATTAACACCACGCAGTGGCCCAATGAGATCCCCACTTGGGATAGTGTTAATCGATAATGGGTCCCTGTGGAAGCACTGAGTGTGCCGTGTATCAAGAGTGCTCGGCGAGGCCTTCGATGGCTGTACATACAGGACGAATCATGGCACTGAATGCATGAATGCCGATGCCGATGCCGAATGCCGACTGATGGTGGCCGATGCGGCACAGAACACAGATGGTGACCGATGCCGGCGTGATCTGGGTGCTCGGTCCGCCGTCGCTGGGCTTGTTACGCTTGGCCCTTGACGCTTGACTCCTGACACGTGGAGTTTGACCCCTGAAGCCTGACGTATGACACCTGACCCCTGACAGCCGGTGTTTAAATGATGACAAATGGTGTGGGACTCCTGAACCTGACGTTTTACTCCTGGCACATGGTGTTGGATTTCCGACGTTTGACTCCGACTCCGGACACCAGACCCCTGACTCGGAATGCGTGACATTTGACCCCCGGCTGCTGACTGTTCACTCCTCATACACGATGGGTGCCAGCAGCTGAAGCGCCGGTAACCGCCGTCGTCGGCGTGCCGCGCGTGACGTGGCGCGGGGCCCACTGACGCCGGCGACCTTGCCCGCAGTACGTGAACCGGACGTGCGTGGACGCGCTGGGCCTGAGCCGTGACGAGATGGTGGGCCACAACCTGCTCAAGGTGCACCAGCTGGAGGTGACGCGGCCCGAGCAGGCCGAGCAGATCGTCACGCAGCTGGCCAAGGGCCGCGAGTACGACGGCCACTTCATGTGCCGGCGTCGCAACGGCGATAACCTGCTGCTGCCCTGCCGCGCCTTCCCCGTCTCGGCCAACAGCCGGTAGGTGGTCTGCGGCGCCGGCCTCGCCGCTGACGTGTGTGTGGGGCGGGCGCCTCGCGGCTGAGGCTGCTGCTTACGGAGGGCGTGGGGGCGCCGTGGGTGTCGCGGTCTGCGTGACGAGTGCGGTGCGTGGTGCTGTGGTTCGGAGAGGGGGACGCACCCTCCTGCCGGGCCGTGACCGCCGCCCGCTCCGCCAGGTCGGTCGACCACCACGTGTTCGTCAAGGAGTGTCCGGCGTTCGTGCTGGACCGGCCGCCGCCCATCTCGCGGATCCGCACGCGCGCCAGCGTGCGCTCGCTGCGCAAGCCCTCGTTCGACCTGCGCACCACCAGCAACGGTAACGGGCGACGGCGGGCGGCCGCGCGCGCAGCCGCACCGAAGGCCGCGGCCCCTCGGTATCAGCCAAGTAGCCGGCGTGGGCGGAGCGCACTCGTTTGTGAGGAGTCGGCGCAAATGGTGTGCGGCTGATAAGGCGCCGCTGAATGGCCTGCGCTGTTGACATCGGCCGACTCGGACGCAGAGATTGGTGTTCTCGCTTCACGCCCCGATCGCTCGATAGGCGCCGGTTCGGTTCGGGCTTTGTCGTGGTTTTTGTGTCGGGCAGAGGTTTGAGCCACTCGGCGCCGGAAAAGTGGGTTGTCCGTCGGCAAAGTTGGCTGTAACATAGAGCCGCATCTGAGTGCTGTCAGCTATAAATCGGGGCGCTGAGAGACACTGAGTCATGGTCCGACTCTGGGCCGCCGGGAGTTATCAGGCTCGGCATGCCAATGGTGCTCCCTGTTCCGTTTAACAACTTTGCTAAGCGGTGGCGCAGATTGCTTGAGTCCGGACGGGCTGCCTTTGAACACCAGCACGCTAAGTGATTGCGTCATGCTGTGACGTGTTTTGTCATCCGGCACGTTGCGGGCCGTGCATGCTCGCTCAGCGGTGTTGGATGGAAGTTAAGCGGCATTCAGCTGCAAAACGCGACGTATTTTACATTGACGGAAAATCTTGTCGCGTGGTCAGAGCGCTATTTTCAACAGATAATCTTGACAGCGCTGAGTGGCGACAGAGATGTATTCGTGTTATCCCGGCGTCGCTGGACCGCGGACGCGGACCCGTCCGGCGGTTCGGCCGCACCCCGCAGACGGATTTTGTTACGGCACGTGTTCCTCCCTCGAAGCGTTTTAAGAGAATCGCCCTGTCGATATTGAATGGCGCGATCGTGAGTGACGATTACGGCTCTCAAATGATTAGGCGTTAGCTGTGCCCTTTCGTGTATGTGCATGAATGGTTGTATTGTTTATCTGTAACCTTTGCATTGCTCAAATCCGTTATACCTCACAAACCTCGCGTCACTGTTCCATTAAAATTGCATGCTCTCGATCTGTTGTCAAACCAAACGAGCTAACATTGTTTCTGGATGTGTTGTATCTTAAAGCTGGCACCTCTCTGTGTGTGGCGCGTCTTGAGCACGTCATTGTCAAGGCGACGGTGGTATACGCGTATTAACATACTTCTCCGACCGCGTTCTCGCCCCACGCGCGTTCGCCCTGATCGGCACCTCGCCTCCACAAATGCGTTAACGGTTGCGTGTTGGTGTCGCTAACCGCTTGCGGGCATGGTTGTGGGCCGGTCCGTCCAGATCGGCCGGCCGGCCGCCGGTCGACGCTGGGCGGGCCGGGCGCGCTTCTCCTCACCGCCGCCTCTCTCTGCACGCGCCTGTCTCTGTGGCGGCCAGTGGCGGAGCTAGAGCGGCTGCTGGCGGTGCCGGCCGGCGGCGGCGGCGGCGGCGGCGGTGGCGGCTGCGGTGGAGGCGACGGCCGCGAGCGGGGCGGCAGCCTCGGCCTGGTCGGCCGGTTTGGCGTTCGTCACCCCTCAGGTAGAGACCAGCGCGCCGCGCCGCGAGCCGCGAGCCGCGAGCCGCCCCCAGCGCCGACCTACGCGGCCCGCCCGACGGCCGGCTGCCGGTGACAGCGCTAACCAGGCATGAACGCAGAGGCGGCTGCTGCGTGTTCGATGTGACCGCCCGCTTTCCTGCACCCACGTCTCCTGTGGAGCTGCCGAGCGGTCTGGCTGGCACACCGATCTCTGCCGACATTGATTCGGGCCGGGACAGGATGCGAAGTGGACGAGGCGAGGCAAGAGTCCACCCCGGCCCGTCTCAGCCTATCCGCAGAGGTTGCTCAGTACAGGCTCCCGTTGTCACACCGTTTGCTAGAACCCTGTGTATGGGACGCCAGTTCCTGATCCTGCTATATGCTGGTGGTCACCGTAAGATACACTGGCCTGGCTGATGGAGTAGTTTCCTGACAAGCATCCAACTTCATGTAAAGAAGCTGCAGGTTAAGCCACGTGGAAATCACATAAAGCATAAACCTCGGCCCGATTTTACTTATGGTTTTGAGTGAATTCATTGATGCATGGCACAATCGACGCCGGCTCATATGTTGGCACGGTACGGATGTCGGTGTGATTCAAACTCAATTGTGGGTTGCAATCGCGCAGGATTAAATTGGCTGCAAGTTGCATTGAACGACGCTATGTCTCCCCATTTGTTAATCAAGTAAAAGGAAGCACTGCGAACGTCGTACCTTGTTTCGTGGAACACCGGTAACTACGCTGGTCATTGATACCATTCAGGAGCATGGCGCCATCTGGATTCGAACCCGGACCCTCCACTTGGGAACTCGAGCTGTCCGCCATGACGTTCCACCTGCACCGCCGAACCTCTGGCAGCGAACCGTCTCCACCTCCTGTCCCCGCCACCGTCTGCCGTTACACCGTTCCTCCCCATCCCGCCGCGTCCCAGACCTGCCATGGTTTATTGATTTGCTTATTTGACTTTCAGATACTTCCGCGGGGAATTTAGCTATTAAGGCTCCTGTTCATTTGAGTGCCAGCGACCTATAGATCCCTCGGCAAGGCCATTTCTTCTTGGGATGCCGGTGGATTGTGTGATACTCATCTGGACGGTTTTCATAACGTCATAACCTGTCACCATAACCTGCAGGCGACTGCCGCCACTCCCCGTCACTCATTTTCCACCGCTCCCACCACCCTGCGCGTTTTCTGCAACTGTGTTCTCGCTGTGTTATCAGTCAGCACCCGTTCCCGTCTCGCTCCCTGGCAGTGTTATCGGCCAGCGCCCGTTCCCGCCCCGCTCTCTGGCAGTGTTATCGGCCAGCACCTGTTCCCGCCCCGCTCTCTGAAAGTGTTGTCGGCCAGTACCCGTTCCCGCCCCGCTCTCTGAAAGTGTTGTCGGCCAGTACCCGTTCCCGCCCCGCTCCTTGACAGTGTTGTTGGCCAGTACCCGTTCCCGCCCCGCTCCCTGACAGTGTTGTTGGCCAGTACCCGTTCCCGCCCCGCTCCCTGACAGTGTTGTTGGCCAGTACCCGTTCCCGCCCCGCTCTCTGACAGTGTTGTCGGTCAGCACCCGTTCCCGCCCCGCTCCCTGGCAGTGTTGTGGGTCAGCACCCGTTCCCGCCCCGCTCCCTGACAGTGTTGTCGGTCAGCACCCGTTCCCGCCCCGCTCTCTGACAGTGTTGTCGGTCAGCACCCGTTCCCGCCCCGCTCCCTGACAGTTTTGTCGGTCAGCGCTCGTTCCCGCCCCGCTCCCTGGCAGTGTTGTGGGTCAGCACCCGTTCCCGCCCCGCTCCCTGGCAGTGTTGTGGGTCAGGACCCGTTCCCGCCCCGCTCCCCGACAGTGTTGTCGGTCAGCACCCGTTCCCGCCGCGCTCTTCCCCGCTCCCCGCCTCTGGCCGTCACGCCCGGCCGTGCTCCGCGCCCCGTGAGCTTCCGTGAGCCCCGCGAGACCCGTGAGACCCGTGAGACCCTGTGAGCCCCTGTGAGTCCTGTGAACCTCCGTGAGCCCCTTTGGGGCCCCGTGAGGCCCCGTGAGGCCCCGTAAGCCCCGTGAGTGCACGGCGGACGGCATCTGACCGTCGGACCCGCCCCAGCAGGCTCGCACGTGGTGGTGCGGCGAGCCAGCCTGGCCAAGGCGCCCACCGGCATCGAGGCGCCCATCACCAAGGTGATCGGCATCATCCTGTCGGCGCAGCAGGCGGCGCCCATGTACGTGGCCCAGGCGCTCGAGAAGGTGAGGCACCGGGCGGCGTCGGGCCGGCACCGTGGCCGCCGGCGAGCTGGCCCTCTCCCCACGTCTCACAGCGGGCGTCGGCGGGGGTCGTCGCCGTTGGCGCGCCTTCAGAGATGGAATGTGGCGAAACGGCGGCTGGTGGTCGCTCCTGATCCCAGCCACTTAAACGCCGGTCGTTTGAGGATTGCTAGATTGGGTAGGGCTATGCCGAGTCCTATCCCGTCGCCGGTCGTACCGTGTGATAAATGCAGGGGCCAGTGCAGAGGGTGCAACAGGAGATAGATCCTCTGAGATAGGAGATAGATCCTCAACAACAGGAGATAGATCCTCTGCCGTGCTGGCACGGCGAGGTGGGCTGCTATTTCAGTCCACTGTTGTGTGTGACCATATAAGTACGGTGTATTAGTGTGATTGGAGAAGATTGATGGTTGTGAGCTAGTGTTATGATGCCCAATATTTGGTGTCAGGAAATAACTGCTTGTTTTGGTCGATAAGTCACAGATGGCAGAAGCCTTTTTACTGAATGGCTGCAACCCTGTTGCATCCATGCAGCGTATGGCACACAAATGCTCTATGAGAGTCGCTCCAGGCGTGACTAGCCGCGTCACGATGAATGCGTCTTTGAAGCCGATGGTATTCTCGTCGTAAAGTCGACGGACTGTGAATTTCTCGACCAGGGATCTCACAAGTACTCGATGATGGCACGAACCTGATGACGACTCGATGACGACGATGACGCGGCCTGTCCGTCAGGGTCTGGAGATTCTGAAGTCGACCGAGCTGTACTCGCCGCAGCTGAACGTGCCCGGCAGGGACTCGGTGGTTGCCAAGCTGCAGGACCCCGTTACCAACGATCTGCTGGGTGCCCTGCTCTCGGTGAGCTCGCCGACCGTGCCGGACTGCTGATGACGTGCCCAGCTGCCGGCCGCCCCGCCGCGCTCGTAACCGGCCGCGCCGCCGAGGCCGCTCATTGCGCTTTCAGTGGCGGCCCCGGAGAGCCGCGCTGCTTTTGATTGCAGTGGCGTCGGGGTGGGGCGGCGGGACTCACAGAGTCGTGAGGCGGCGTCGTGGGCGGCCGGCGGGGAGTGGTGCGGCCCGCGGCCGCGGCGCCCCCTCCCCCCCCCCCTCCGTCCCAGCTATGCATCACCCTTGGGGAGTCGGCGCGTCCAGCGTCGGCCGGTGGGCTGTTCACGTGTGGTGTGACCAGTACCACCGGGACCGTTCCAGCACTGCGTAACCCCGCCCCGGTACCCTGTTATCCCCCATTAGCGTCGTGAGTCCCCACCTGTCTGTGCTGCGAATCCGTCTGCCCGCTCCATTTGCCCCTGAAACAGATGGGACATCTGTCGATGGTGTGACGCCATCCTTTCCATCGCGTGAGCCGTCTGCCGGCGGCGTGACCCGTCCACCAGCGGCGCGACCCCGTGCGTCCACCGCGTGACCCGGGGCCCCTCGCCTCGACAGCACGGCCCGTCGCCGTCGTCGGAGTCGACGGTGGCGCGCCGACTTTCGGACGGCGCCGGGCGGATGCACCGGCACAGTCGGCCCTCGCTGCCCAACATCCAGACCAACTCGACGGCCATTTGCAGCCTGCTGGAGCGAGACATGAACTGGAACTTCGATATCTTCCAGCTGGAGCGGATCACCAACAAACGGTAGGTGGCGCCACCTGTTCTGCCTGTCGCGGGGCTGGGGAACGCCAGCCGAGCAGGCGACCGGTCAGGGGACGCCACTGGCGCCGCCTTTATCGCCCGCTACTGTAACTGTGTGTCGGCACTTGAGGACTCGTTGATCATAGTAAACAGTGGATGCGCTTAAGTGTCCTGGACGTGCTAGTGAGCGTTGAAAAAGTGCTGCGGATGGATGGCAAAACTTACTATTTTCGGTCTATTGTGTAGATCGACGTGCCTTCTCTGCATTTTAAACCATTATTCGGAACCATTTTTTATGAAACGATTTTTCTTCAGTAAGGACTCGCACTGATAACGCGTGGTTTCTTGCTCGGACGGCCTTATGCGTGGGCCGTCGTGCCTCGTGCGCCACACATCTCCGTGCGTGTGTGCGTGCGTGCGTGCGCGCTTGCGTGAGTGACCGCGCGTGACCGGGGCGGCCTGACGCTTCCCTCGGCCACGCCACTCCAGGCCACTGATCTGGATGGGCATGGACGTATTCCTCAAGTTCGACGTACCTAGCACGCTCGGCGTCGACATCGGAACCGTCGAGAACTGGCTCAACTTGATCGGTGAGTCGACCGCCGCCAGCCAGCGCGCCGCGTGGTGGCCGGCGCGCCCGCATGTGCCGCACTTACGGCATATGTGCCGCACTTATGGCACAGCCGTGCCTCAGCTCGCGAGCTGGAGGGAACGGCACGGAAGTGTTCGATGGAGGGAGAAAACGACAGTGGGCGACGCCGTGCCGATGTGGTGCCGCTGCACGGCCGGCACGGCCGGCGGGCTCGGCTACCGCGCCCGGGCACGTGCCGGCGCCGCGACCCTGGCCCCGGCCCCGTCCACCCGAGCTGACCGGTCGGCCGTGTCCCGACAGAGGCCAACTACCACTCGCAGAACTCGTACCACAACTCTACGCACGCCTGCGACGTGCTGCAGTGCACGGCCTACTTCCTGGAGCGTGAGCGGCTGAAGAGCGTGTTCGACCCGGTGGACGAGGCCATCTGCCTGATCGCCTCGGCCGTGCATGATGTCGACCACCCGGGAAAGAACAGGTGAGGGCTGGCGGCGGCGACGAGCACGGCCGAACACGCGGCTGCGGGGAGTGACCGGGGGTGGGGAGGGGTGTGATTGGGGCGTCTGGCGGTGTTACTTGCTTAATTAACATGATTAGTAGTTTTGTCATCCTCAAAGCCTGACATGGTATGATTGTATAGAACAGTCTTAGCCATAAAGAGAATGTCATCTGTGTATAGCGAGCTGTCCCCTCCAACGGGTGCTGCAATAGTGGCTGCACTTGCATGGCTTAGTGCCGCAATAGTGGCTGTAAGTGTATGCCGGTTGTAGTGTCGAAAGCCAAAACATGATCAGCACTGCGGTTGTAATCCGCTCTGCAGCGGCCGTGTATGTGGCACTCCAAAGGCCAACACCGGCGCCTCCCTATAGTGCACTATGACGCCAGCCGTCGCCAGCACGGTGTCAAGTCTGTACCACTGCGGCACCGGCGCGTCTGAACACGGCCTGGGGCGGCCAGCCGCCGGCGAGGTGGGCCGCGTCGAGCCGTGCCAGAGCGAGGGAGCTCGCCGGCGCCGGATCCGGCCGGTGGCTCTCCGCTCACCGCGTCCCCGTGCTCTGTCCGCAGCCCTGGGCCGCGCCGAGCCGTGCCCGAGCGAGGGAACTCGCCGGCGCCGGATCTGGCCGGTGGCTCTCCGCTCACCGCGTCCCCGTGCTTTGCCCGCAGCCCTGGGCCGCGTCGAGCCGTGCCCGAGCGAGGGGGCTCGCCGGCGCCGGATCTGGCCGGTGGCTCTCCGCTCACCGCGTCCCCGTGCTCTGCCCGCAGCCCTGGGCCGCGTCGAGCCGTGCCCGAGCGAGGGAGCTCGCCGGCGCCGGATCTGGCCGGTGACTCTCCGCTCACCGCGTCCCCGTGCTCTGCCCGCAGCCCTGGGCCGCGTCGAGCCGTGCCCGGGCGAGGGAGCTTGCCGGCGCCGGATCTGGCCGGTGGCTCTCCGCTCACCGCGTCCCCGTGCTCTGCCCGCAGCCCTGGGCCGCGTCGAGCCGTGCCCGAGCGAGGGAGCTCGCCGGCGCCGGATCTGGCCGGTGACTCTCCGCTCATCGCGTCCCCGTGCTCTGCCCGCAGCCCTGGGCCGCGTCGAGCCGTGCCCGGGCGAGGGAGCTTGCCGGCGCCGGATCTGGCCGGTGGCTCTCCGCTCACCGCGTCCTCGTGCTCTGCCCGCAGCCCGTTCCTCTGTAACTCACGCAACGAGCTGGCGATGCTGTACAACGACCTGAGCGTGCTGGAGTCGCACCACGCCGCCTTCGCGTACAAGCTGACGCACTCGGACGAGCGAGTCAACATCTTCAAAAGTGAGCGTCTGTCTCGCTGAGTCGGCGCCCTGCTCAGTTACTGGCCATTGCATGAGGTGTTGTTCGTGTGTGATGTGACTGGGCGACACTGTCTATCAGCCAAGACCTGCGTGTATCCACCGTGCCGCTATTTGGCTCGGCATTTGAGGAATATGTGCGCTTTGCCGCTCACGAGGACCACAGGATCTTCCTGTACGCGTCTGATGCTCCCCGCCCGCTGAGGGAAGCGTGCGAGCGGCGCTGCCGGCGGTGTCCCGTGTCTCTAACGTGTGGCGGGGAACCGAAGCTGTGCCGCGCCGGCGGTCGCCTGCTCCCCCGCCCGCTGAGGGAAGCGTGCAAGCGGCGCTGCCGGCGGTGTCCCGTGTACCCTCTGACTGGTGACGGGGAACCGAGACCGTGCCGCGCCGGCGGCCACCTCCTCCCCGCCCGCTGAGGGAAGCGTGCAAGCGGCGCTGTCGGCGGTGTCCTGTGTCTCCTCTAACGTGTGACGGGGAACCGAGACCGTGCCGCGCCGGCGGCCGCCTCCTCCCCGCCCGCTAAGGGAGGCGTGCGAGCGGCGCGGCCGGCGGTGTCCTGTGCCCCCCCCCCCCCCCCCGACAGGCGGCAGGGAACCAAGACCGTGCCGCGCCCGGTGGCGACCTCCTCCCTGCCCGCTGACCGCCGGTGCGCCCGCCGCCAGACCTGGATGAGGCCCTGTACAAACGGACACGCCAGAGCATCATCGATATGGTGCTCGCCACCGAGATGAACAAACACTACGAGCACCTGTCCAAGTTCGTCAACGTGTTCAGCGCGCCTTCAGTGGCTGAGGACGAGGTGAGGCGGGGCGGGACCGGCTCGGCCAACCTCACTGGGGGATTCCGGGGGGCGGGCTGTCGTCCCGTCGCGTGTAACGTGTCCGCACCCGTCAGTGTTCGTGGCGGAGAAGCGCTGTGTAGAAGCGTGCGTCGGTGCCGTCGCTGCGGTCCGCTGGGCAGGGAGGCCTGTCAGCGCCCGCCCCGTCGCGCGCTCTGTCGGCGCGCGGGGGCCCCAACGCCCCTGCGCGTCGCGGCGGCGTCCGACGCCGGGTCTGGTCATGACCGGCTGGGCACGGAGGCCCGTCAGCGCCCGCCCCCGTCGCGTGCTCTGTCGGCGTGCGGGGGCCCCGACGCCCTTGCGCGTCGCGGCGGCGTCCGACGCCGAGTCTGGTCATGTCCGGCTGAAACCAAGTGCCGACCGTGACCCTGACCCCGACTCGGACCCTGGCGACCCTGAGCCTTGCCGTGACCTTAACCCTGACGTCCGGCCGCGGCCCACAGTCGACCGAGCTGGACATGACGCGGCTCTGCACGCCCGACAACATCGTGCTGATCAAGCGCATGCTCATCAAGTGCGCGGACGTGTCGAACCCGCTGCGGCCGCGTGACATGTGTGTGGAGTGGGCCAACCGGATAGCCGAGGAGTACTTCTCGCAGGTAATGACGGCCCGGCCACACTGGGCACGCTCGGCAGCTGCAGGCCACGTCACGTTTCGCCAGCGTGATGACGCAACGATTCATGTCACGTATCGAATAAATCGCCAGCGGAGGTAAATCACGTAAGCGAGGTGATATGAATGAAGCGTCCCTAAGGCGAGGGTGGAATGAATTCGTGTTGGAAATGGCGCCTCGAGACTGTTATGGTTGCAGCGACCTGTTGTTTTAACCAACCTTTGTACTCCTCCAAAGTACATTTCGCGTTTCTGTAAAGAAGAACGCCAACGAACAAACGGAAGTTTGTCAGAGTTTTTAACTACGGTTAATTGATACCGCCGTTCCGCAGACGGACTTGGAAAAGGAAAAGAACTTGCCAGTGGTGATGCCAATCTTCGACCGTGCGACTTGCTCGATACCCAAGTCGCAGAAAGGGTTCGTCGAGTTCTTCATCAACAGCATGTTCGAAGCATGGGACTGTAAGTGATATGGGCTTGTGTGGTGTCGTGCTCTTCTCGTGGTGCACTGTGAAGTAGTGTTAGGCGTACGTGATGACTCTTATGCGGAAACTGGCTAATCTCTGGGATGTCTACTTTGGTTTTCCCCCAAAGTAAACGTCGTGGTGCACGCGAAAAGGTGCCCTCGTGAATGGTCGTTTTCCCAGCTGTGCTTGCCACCGTGTCATCACGACCACGACTGATGGGTCGTCGCCCGGCCGGGGGCGACGCCGCGCCGTCCCCCGAGCCCAGCTGACGGCCGCCGCGCGCCGGCAGCGCTGATCGACATCCCGGAGCTGATCGACCTGCTGGAGGAGAACTACCAGTACTGGTGCGACCTGGAGCTGGCCGAGAGCCGCGGCGAGCCACTGCCGCCGGGCGACATCGCCGAGGAGGAGAGCGGCGCCGACTCGAGCCCGGCCGAGGAGGATCCGGCGCCCGTGCCGCGGCTCGAGCTGCCCGCCGGCGCCGACAGCCGGCCGTGACGCGGCGCCCCCGCGCGCCGCACTCCCGTACCTGGCGCGCCTCGCCGCGCCCGCCGCCGGGCCCATCGGCGGCGCCGGCTTGCCGCCCACACGCACACATCCCGCATCGTTCATGTCGGCTGCCCCGGGCGGGTCTCGTGCAGCCCCCACTCACGCCGGCGGTGGCCCTGGCGGCCCGCCGTGCGCCGGGTGGTCGGTGATACGCGTACTGCCTCAGCGCCAGCGCTCCAGGACCGGGCGCGGCGACGGGGCGCGACCGGACCCCGTCGCCGGCTGCCCTAGATGGCCCGTCTGCTCGCGGGCTGAGAGTGTTCTCGATATTGAATGGAGCGTCCGAGGCTGGTCCTCGCGCGGCCCCCGATGAGCTCACGTAGAACGTAGACCCTGGCGTAGTGATGACTATGTGCTATATCTTCCGCGAGACAACTGGGTGTTTAAGCCGCGTTGTTTGGACCTTGGTCGTGTTTGAACGTCGGTGTTTAAGGAGTCCAATGTGCCATCTATCGTGGCCAAAACGTAGATGTCTTCTGTCGGGAACGTTGTCGCATGCGTACGTGTATCACGTGTTTCCCCGGAACCCTGACCACCTGATCATTCATGACGGCAAATCTGCTGGAACTGATGTGCCTCAAGACGATTCTCCCGTTTTTCTCGGAATTATGTTCTCCCTTTATCCCAAAGGACGGATGGTCGTTTTCGTGTTTAGTGAGTGTGCTTCTTTCTGTGTACGACCCTGGCGCTGGAACTGTGGGCGTAGGAACAATACGGACCGCTGGGCCGTCAATGGCAGCTGTGTTACGTCGCGTGACAACGGGCCGGCACAATGTGCGCGTCCGCCGGGGTTTACGACAGACTAGGTAAGTTAAGTGTAAGGATTCCGATGTTGGGGAACGACGGGGCTGGAACCTCATGACTCGGGTGCTGCTGCCTCGCGCGCTGGCTAGACCGCGCGTAGCGCTCGAGAACTGTTGATCGTTGTTGATTCGCCGTCGGGCCGACCGCCGGCCGAAGGGGCGGCCCGCGCGCGGCGCCCTCGCCGGCCGCTCGGCTCCGTTGACCGTGCCGGGGAGGCGCCGGGCCGAGTGTGATATCGCCTCCTGCCTGCTGCTCCCTGTGTGCCCCGGCCCCGCAGCCGTACCTGCCTCCCCTCGCCAACACGTGTACCTTTTGTACGGCCGGCCGCCGCGCCTCAGGCGGCTCGGCCTCCGCCGCGCGCAGCTCCGGCCGACGACACCGGTCGCGCCGACAAATCTCTGTCAGAATTCAACATGTGATTATCGTTCATCAGCGTACCGTTTGTGGAGAATATATCTACATAATTCACGGAATGCGTGTGGCGCTGCTCCACTGTGAGCCGGCAGTCGACTACGGCGCCGACGGCCGTTTGGACGCGGCCCACCGAAATCGGGCCTAGACCTCCGCTCAGTCTGGCTTCCTCATGTTACGACCCTCATGTGCACCACCGAAAATTTTCAATTTGTGTGTTTAGCACGCGCTGGGCGGGAGCCATTTGGCTGGCGTCGCTGGGGATGCGAATAGGTGGTGGGCTCACGCGGTCGTCTGGTCCCACCTTTAGCTGGAGCCTCCGAACAAAAGCCAGATGTTCGAATGCTGTCCAAGCAGTCCAACGATGTCTGCTTTGCTCTTGAAGCCAGCCAGTGGCCATCCAGGTCTTTCTTTACAGGAAAGCGACGCACGTCATCGCACCCTTTTATGGAGCGCCAGCAAATGCAGAGACATATTAGCACCCAGGGCCATGGCGCAACCGGGGTTCGAACCCGGACTCCAACGTGGGAGCCGAAGGCCCTAATCACCTTGCCTTTACGTTCGAAAAGTCACCTGTACTTCTTGAGAGCAACGTCGTTTGACATGGATAAGGTCACTGACCTAGCGAATGTCATGTGCTTTACGGTAATAACGCTACGTTTCAAGCCAGAAAGCTCTCTTCTGGGAATAATTGGTGAAAACTGGTTTTGCCGTAAAAAATGGCTCAACATTCCGTTGACGTCACGGTCAGCGATCTGACATGAGCTGGGCCAAGTCGTCTTCCAAACAGGCGCAATTGGCATGTCTCCGATCATGCCCAAGCTCATCGCTCCGCCTCTTACTGTTTACCCGCGACCTCAAAAGCCCCGCTTAGAGGTGGCTTCCACCTGGCTCGCCTAGATCGGGGATATCACCTCCCCACATCCATCTCACCCTCCGGCGTGGGTGATGCCACCTCTTCCGGGGCTGCGGCGATGAAAGAGACGGAGCAGCGCTGCAGCCATCTGTGGTTATCCCCACGGTCAGGGGCAGGTCCAGAGGAGGGGGCACGGGGCCGTGCCCTCTTGGGCTCCGAAGGGGCCCATTGGCTCCGAGGGAGCCCGTCGCCGGCCGAACAGGTGCAGTTTTTTTTAACACAAAACGCAACAAAACTGGATGTTTCTGGTCTTTCAGACGACCGAGAACAGTTATAAGCAAAAGTGAAGGGCCTATGAGAAGCCAAAAAATTATTCCCGATGACTGGAAAAGTTGTGAACTGGAAATTGTAAGCCTCATTACACTGTCTAGGGGGCCCATACATACTGGGAGACCTATATGCCCACATGCAGGACCACTTCGATAGGTAAGGAGCATTCTACGTTGCCCCTTATTTCTTTGCATTTGCTCGGGGGGCCTGCGCTGTTGTTGGAGCCTTTCCTGCTAGCGCGCAGCGTAACTCTTTGTCAATCACGGGCCCTTCCACGTGTTCTTTCCATTTCTGTGGCTCTAAAAAAGCTCTGTGGGCTATAGCCGGTGTCCTATATCTTAACTTGCCGGAATATTCTCGGTCGCTCAGGGGCCTTTTACGTGGGTCTCAGTTCACCTACTGACACACTTGCGATATGCTCATGGGCCCTCTTCATTGGTCTAGGGTGCTTCCAATTCTCTGTCACTTGCTTAGGGCCCTGCACTCTTGTCGGGGGCCCATCTGATGGCCTGCTTGGGCATAACAGTCGTTCGAGGAGCCCTCACACTGGGTTTTGAGTACTTCTTTTCTTAATGGGGGCCCTACGCTTTGGAGGAGGGGGGCGGGGGGCTATCTGGCAACCTGCTCGGGCACATTCAATCGTTCGGGGGCCCTCCAGATTGGATGTTAGGCACGTGCTATTTAAATGGGGCCCTACGCACTAGTCGCGAGCCCCCTCTGTTCGCCTCCTCGGCCACACTAGATTGCTCAGGGGCCCCGACACATTGGTTGTGGCGTTCGAATTTAGGGCCCTCTGCTCCTATTGGGGTCATCTGATAACCTGTTCGGGTACACTCCATCTTTCGGGGGCCCTCCGCACCGGGTTTTGGGTGCATCTTATTTGAATGGAGGTCCTTACGCTCCTGTCGGGCCCCTTCAGATAAGATGCTCGGACCCATTCGATCGTGGGGGACCTCTACATGTGGTTTTAAGTACTTCCTTTTTGAATGGAGGGCCCTCCACGCTTTTCGGGGGCCCTATCTGTTAACCTGTTCTGGCGCACTCGATTATGCGTGGCCCTCCACATCGTGTCGTGGGTATTTCATATTTGAGCGGAAGGCCGTACGCTCTTGCCGGGGCCCTATCCGGTAACATGCGCGGGCACACTCGAATATCTGGGGGCCCCACCACATAGTGTCTAGGGCACTTCCCGTCTGAATGGACGGCCCTACGCACTTGTCGGGGACCCCACCTGTTCGCAGCTTCGGCCACGCTAAGTTGTCCAGGGCCCTGCCCATTGGGTCTTGGTGTTTGAATTTAGGGCGCTACAATCCCGTCTGAGCCACCTGATAATGTGCTCGGGTATACTCCATCTTTCGGGGGCCCTCCCCACTGGGTTTTGGGTACTTCTTATTTGAATGGAGGACCCTACGTTCTTCTTGGGCCCGTTCTGATAAGCTGCTCGGACACACTTTATCGTTCTGGGGCCATCCACATAAGTTATTCGGTGCTTCCCATTCGAGTGGAGAGCTCTACGCTCTTGTTAAGGGTCCTATTTGTTAACCTGCTCGGGCACACTCGATCATTCAGGGACGCCCTTCATTGGGTTTTGGGTACTTCCTACTTGAATGGAGGGCCCACGCTCTTGACGGGGGCCCTATTTGTTAACCTGCTCTGACGCACTCGATCGTTCAGAGCCCTACACATTGTGTCGTGGGTTTTTCTTTTTGAATGGATGGCCCTATGTTTTTAGCGGGTCCCGTCTGTTAAGCTGCTGGGGCCGGTGGCGGATGCAGGGGGGGGGGGGGACGGGACCATGCCCTATAGACCATGCCGAGGAGATCTAAAGGCTTCGAGGGGGTTCATAACCGGCCGGACGGACGCAGTTTTTACAACAAACTCAACTAAAATTGGAAATATTTGCGCCTGCAGACGACCAAGAACAATTGTTAGCAAAAGTAAAGAGTTCACGAGCAGACCAAGTTAATTTTTTGCTGATTGAGAAAGTGTTGCTTGGGGTAAATTTTGGAGCTCATTACGCTGTTGGTTTCCTGATCCTATATGTGAACTTGCCGGGTCGATCTGATCGCTAAGGAGTTTTCCACGTTGCCCTTAATCTCTGCATTTTCTCGTAGCGCCCAATGTGCTGTTGAGACGCTATCTGCTTCCATGCCTGAGCACTGTTGATCGATCAGGTTTACCTCTGCGGACTGTCCCAGTTCGCCCGAAAGCCTCTTTACGCTACGCTTTCCAGGCCCCATATGCCAGGGTACACTCAGTCGCTCAGCCGCCCTTCATTTAAGTCTCGGGCTCTTCCTGCTTGCTTGGAGGGCCTTGTGGTGTTGCTAGCGTTTTTATAAGGTAAGGCGCGGAGACACTCGTTGCTCAGGGGCCATCTATTTTGATGGAGGGCTCTCTCTCTTTGGTCTCATTTGCGGGGGACTCCTTACTCCTATCGAGGCTCGAGTTGTTAACCCACCCGCGCGCTCTTGATCGCACAGGGGTTATTGATTCATGGTCTTAGATAATTCTCCTTCGCTCAGGGGTTCTGTGCTCTGGCCGGGACTTTATATGTCAGCCTGCCGAGGCACTAACGGTCGTTCATGGGCCCACCACATTGGTCTTGGGTTCCTTTTGCTTGCTCTGCGGACCCTATACTTGTTGACGGGAGCCACTTTTTTGGCCTCCTGCGGCATCCATGATCGCTCAGGTTTCGTCCCTATTGGCCTTGGTGCCTTCGCCTCAGAGCAGCGGTCGAACATGCGCTGATTAATTTTTACGCGCAATTGCCGACCGTAATTTGACATGCCGCCGACGTCACATGTGTCATTTTCATTAGCTATTGAGTATGTGGCACTTATTATACTGGTGCATCATTATAAAAGAGGATAAATGTGCCCCTTTATAACAGAGGACAAATTCTGTACTGGTCATCAGCCATCAACTGATTACATCGCTCAGCCGGCTAGCCCTAAAAAACATAAGCTAGGAATCAAATCCATGCTTGGTTTGGATGGTTTTTAGCAGTTAACTTAAGTTTTTTTTGCCTGTTTTTCCGAAACACTTTGCCTCAAAATCACAGCATTTAACGTGATCTGCAGAAAGTGAGTCAGTTCTATGTGTATGCATGCGTAGCACGCGTAGGGTTATCAGGCACCTTATGAGGCCGTGCGCAGTACGATGGGTTTCCGTATTTATGAAATAAATGAATAAGCAAATGCATACATGCATATAAACCTATCTACGTATATATATATATATATATATATATATATATATATATATATATATATATATATATATATATATGAATATACACGTTACACACGACTTGTCTCAAAATGTGATGACCAAAATGCAAGGGTATTTTTTTGGAGGAGGGCTCCAAACTCCAGGGGACCCCACAATGTTGCGTGCCTCCCACCTCCCACCCTTGAAGAAATCCTGGATCCGTCCCTGCCCACGGTCGCTGCAGCCATTTAGGGCTATCCTCACGATCGCTGCAGGTGTCTGGGGTTATCCCCACGATCGCTGCAGCCATCCGAGATTATCCCCACGATCGCTGCAGCCATCTGGGTTTATCCCACGATCGCTGCAGCCATCTGTGGTTATCCCCACGATCGCTGCAGCCATTTGGGTTATCCCCAAGTGCTATCTAGAGGTTTTCCTCACGGTTGCTGCAGCCATCTGAGGTTGTCCCCACGATTGCTGCAGCCATCTGGGTTTATCCCACGATCGCTGCAGCTATCTGGGGTTATCCCCATGTGCTATATGGGGCTACCCCCACAATCGCTGCAGCCAACTGGGGTTATCCCCACGATCGCTGTAGCCATCTGGGGTTATCTCACGAGCGCTGTAGCCATCTGGGGTTATCCCACGATCGCTGTAGCTACCTGGGGTTATCCTGACAATCAAAATTTGCCCGCATGGGGATCCTACACCGGGAGCGCGCAGGTGCTGGGAGTGCGCGCCCAGCTGGCGACGCCGTCGGGCCGATCTGCGGTTGATGGCCGCAGCATGCCCCCGGCGGGACGAGGCGTTGTGAGTGGACGGGAAGAGATCGGGAATGATGAACACACAACAGAGAAAAAGGGCACGTGCAGATTCCTTGCGTAGGGAGCCAGAGCACACGGAAAGGGATCGGAACGCGACCATCAGATCATCTTAACCGTCCAGAGTCCAGAGAAGATAAGGGATGGTAATAACCGATGGGCATCGCGCCGCTGCGGTGGCAGACAATAGGAATGTAAGGGTCCGTAACGAAGGCGCCCTTGCATGACTCATCATAGCAATATCTGTTCTGATTTTTCATAAAATGGGGCACGTTGGCGTATGCTCATCTGTTAACGTAAAAGATAGCAGGCCACACAAGCCGAGGCGTCGCCGGCGAAATGACCTGAATGAACGGAGGGCCTCGCGCTACTCCTAGACTTATTGACGATACCACTCTTCCAACGGCTTGGGCCTAAAATCCTTGCTTTGACGTTCCAGAGTAGCAGCCCCCCCCCCCCTTCAGGAAGCAGGGTGGGCACCCGGCCGCGGAGTTCTGGCGACGTCGCCAAGCCCGCGGGCCGGCTGTGAGGTGTTCTGAGCTTTTCACTGAGGCATGCTGTTTCATAAATAAACTTGTATCGCCTACGAGTTTCTTGTTTCATTAGTTTCTTTTTAGCTTGACTTACAGCTTGCTGTTCCATTTTCATTTCGACCGACCGACTTGATCCTGGCTGAGCCGTAACACCCATCTGACCTCCCGTGATGGATGCGCACTGATTGCAGGCGTGCAACTTATGTAAGCGCTGCAATGTCGGCTGCGGCCGGGGAGAACCATCCCTACAGCTGCGGGGCCTCAGACCTGGCGAAAGATTCTTGCAGTGCCGCTAGTCTGGAGGTCAATCTTCGAAGCGTTCACTTCCACGGCTCTAGCTGCCTCGTGGCAGACGCCATGCGGGCGCCAACCCATGTGCGGGGTTCTCTCGCAGGCTATGGATTAATATTTCCGACCGAAATACCCCTAGGTACCCCCAAGAGGCATTACGATACTTCACAGATCTGACACCCAAGCGCGGAGACCAAATCTGGCTAAGGAGGCGGGGCCAAATATCAAACTTGCTTCCAACTACTATGATTTTGAACTAAATTCCTGATGACATTGGGGTTTTACGACGCCCTCAGATACTAAGGATATACAGCGTTTCCCAGACGGGCAGCTTAACCACAGCACTACCGGTACCAGAACAATTCCTGCGAAACGCCCAGCGCCTAATGTAAACGTCTTGGCTCAGGAAGGGGGAAGAGGGCCCGGTCCCTTGGCCCCATCCCTCAGCTACGTTCCCGCTTACACCTGTGTCATGGTGCGACCTTTCACCCCGGGTCTGTTTGAAATATCACTGTTCGAAGTTCGGGTCTCCTTACGTGTCGATTCTCAGAGCACACTACCAGGTGAGCGTTGGTTACAACGTTTGACGCCTACCTCCGCGCGTGCGCGTCCGCGTGTCCACGCGTTAATACAGCGCTACAAGGGCCCTCTAAATGCCACCTAACGTCACTGTGGGCCACCTTAGCGTCCCTACGGCTCACTTTAGCGCCACTGAAGGTCACCTTAGCGTTAAGCATCACCGGGTGACGTCAACGTCACCTCAATGTTACCAAGAGCCGCCTTCATGTCTTGAAGTGCCACCTAGCGCCACTAAGCGTCGGAGTGATGTCACTGTGGGTCACCTAACATCACTCAGCGCCTCTAAACGTCACCTAACATCATCTTAACGCTACTAAGGGTCACCTTAGCGCCACTATGCGCGTCTCTAGTCACATAAGCGTAACCAAGCGTCACCTTAACGTCATTAAGGGCAAACTTAACGTTACTCAGGGCCATTAAACGTCGCCTTGGCGTTCCTCCGCGTGACGAGGTGACCAGAGATAACTGTTGGCTACAATGCTCATATTTTACTTCGCGCATCTCCATGCGCATGACAAACGCCATTGCAGCGTTCATGGAGTTCACTAAGCGTTCGGGCACGCCCCCACCACCACCCTGTCACGTGTGCAGACAGCCCTTCAGCTCTGTCTCCGTCTCTTCCACAAACCCCGCCTCTTCTTGCAGATTGCACAGATTTGGTATGCCTGAACCATCACAGCGACAGCGATGGGATCGAAAATGATGCGTCGCCTCCATCCTCACGTCGCCGTGACAAACTGCATAGGAATAAGGTGCGCATCATTGCCAGGGTATTACAAACTGTGTGTAACCGCTGCCTCTCGGCGCCCGTGCTCCGACAACACAAAAGAACGTGCCTTGTACGCTTCTATATTCACACTGACGGCGTGGGGCGGTGCCGGTATTGCTCTGTGGCACCGCTTGCGCCCGTCACTACCGCGGGCCGATGCGGCAGACCACACACACTAGTCCGTTCCGAGACCGTCGGCGTCTCACTTTTTGCTCCACTCGGCCTTCTCACGGTTCTCCCTTCGCACTTCCTCCAGGTACGGCTTCAGGTACCGTTCGTCCTGCCAAACAGACGCACAAACGCATTAGTAGTTAGTCTACGGGTTGCCCACCCAACAAAACGGCAAAGGCTGTCAGTCGGCGCAGTGTCTGTGTTTCACTAACAACTTTACAGTCCGTTCACAGATTCGAGGTTAAGTTGACTTCGTTCCCACACCGCACAACCATTCAGCAAATGACGGCGCAGGGTACTGTATGTCTCTATGTCTACAGACGACTCATGATGTCCCTAAGCATTCCCACGAGTTATGCCAATCTAAACAACACACACACCGACGAACGCCCTCTGTACGCCAGACGTCGGTCCTGAGCGGCAGGCCAGCGGGACGACGCGCGGCCCACCTCGTCGTAGGAAGTCCACTGCTCCTTGGGCAGCAGGGCGTGCTGCAGTGACAGCTGCATGGCACGCTGGATGCGGAAGGTGCGGTCGTCCTGCAGCCGTTCGGGCAGCCGGCGCAGCGCTTCCTTCACCTCTTCGTCCTCGTACAGGCAGTCGTCGTGCCACAGGCCCAGCTTGTTGAAGCCGGACGCGTTGTACGCCCAGCGGCGTAGCCACGCCATCATGCTGCCGCCTGTCGGTGGGCGCGGCACTCAGGGGGAGCGGGGCTGCGCAGTCGACATGCGATACCATATCATGGCCACCATTGGTAGGCCCGGGACACAGGGGGGGGGGGGGAGCGGGGGCTGCGCAGTCGACATGCGATACCATATCATGGCCACCATTGGTAGGCCCGGGACACAGGGGGGGGGGGGGGGGGGGGGGAGCGGGGCCGCGCAGTCGACATGCGATACCACATAATGTCACCGCCCGTCGGTACGCGCAGCACTCGGGAGTGGGGCAGCACAGTCAACAGGCCAAAACACTTCATGCCACCGTTGTGGTAGGCCCCGGACACGGGGGGGGAGGGGTGAGGGGAGGGCTGCACAGTCAGACATCATGCTGCTGCCTGTCTGTGGGCATGGCACTCAAGGGGAGTGGGACTGCAGTCAGACAGGCGCCACCACCTCATGCCCCCGCCCGCCGGAAAGTGCAGCACTTAAAAGAAAGGACATGAAATTTAGAAACAAACATGTTTTCTTGTATTTTGGGGCTCTGTTTTGCCATTTTCTTTGCAAAGCCCCTTATTCTTGATTGCAAACCTAGACCCTTGCCATGTAGCATCAGCAGCTGAATACAATGTATGGCCTGAGACAGCAATCTTGAGATTATGGACATCCCTATTAGGCAAGATTACATCATCTCCTTAACATTTTTTTTTTTGCAGATCATTTAGTTGAACTTGTGTGCTGTCAACTACGCATAAAAGCATCACAACATAGTTAAAATTAAGCTTATGAGGTCTGTTGAACATGGTTGCATTTCTGGCATGTTTTAAGTTTGGCTGCCTTGTTAAGATAAGTACTAATATTGCTTGAAACATTTCTGGGTAGTTCGCAAGCCAGAAACAGCACATAAACACAGATAAACAACATGAACAACAAGAACAGACAGTTGTAACACACATAGATAGCATAAACAACAGTTCACTGTATTCTGATCAGCCAGTCGACAAAACACCCGATTTTGACAAGAACAACCTTGGTTGAACACTTCAAGTCTAGATTTGATATGCACTGGGCTGACATCATGTATGGCATGACATCCCACGCTGAATCTACTGATAATTTGAGACTGTTTGGTTACAGAACTGGGAGTCTGCGAAGACTGGGACCTACAAGCCTAGTGGTCTTTATAATTCCTGATCACCATATGGTAAGGTAAGGTGAGGTAAGGTAAGGACAGGTTTTGGAAACTCTGAGGCAGGACCTTTTCAGTTAGGGCAGCTCACATTATCTTACAGCAGCTCATGGTACTTTGGTGCAAGTAATGACTTGGGGCATGGATTGGGTGAAACCAGAAAACTTACCACAGTATGTAAAAAGCAAAGGTTGTAACAAGCCATAACAATTAAGGCTGCAGTGGTAGTGCAAAAAACAAACCAAATGTGTGATAAAAGTTGCCTTAATCACTGCCACATTATGCTGTATGATCCTGCATGTGGCTGCTCATGCTCCAGGATAAAGATCTTGGAAGATTTTCACTTATTCCAGCATTTGCTGCTGGAGATGAACAGGTAAACCCACCACAAGCAACCAGACACCAGATGCGCTAATAGCTGGCATGGCAACTCTGAAGCTATGTTTTTTCATTTATATTACAAAATATGTGATACAGTTTTGACCACTGTCAATGTAGTAGAACAAAAATGTAATGCAAATCAATGAACAATTAGCCTGGAGAGACTTCTACCATAATTAAGTGCAGCAATAGGGGTAATATGCAGTCAGCAGATACAAATAAGATCATCAAGAAAATATTCAAGATCATCAAACTGATCACAAGTGAGTCTACAAGAGATTTGGAGCAGGTCTGATCTGCCCCAATGGGGCATCCAACTTCTCTGCTTCAGGCAGGCCCAATAGGCTGACTGGGATAGGTGGCTGGTGCCTAAGAGTTTCCAAACGACCTAATTTGCATCTAATGACTATTACTGATTTCCAACCATACCTTGATTATGACAGTCCAAAATCACACTGAATTTGATGTCAAACATTTGACATTACATCTGCACTTTCCATATTTAAATGGCACAAAAATACATAAATCATTTCATGATACAAAAAAATCAGCTTCAGAGTAGCAATGCTGACCAAAGGCCTGTCTGCTATGCAGATATATGCAGCTAAATTACCTGTTGAGAACAGCAGATTTTTACTTGTGTAGACAAATTTGTTTAGGAGCTGCCCTTCCACTGCAGAAATGTCATTTCCTAACTTCTCACCTTGTGGTCAATAGGTGCAAAGGAGGTCCATTTACAGACCTTTTGCCCCAAGATTTCACATACGTAGACATTTCCAGTGTAAGTATACATTGGTACTGAATGTTAGAAAGATTCATTGTACATCATTCATCATGTTTAAGATGGAACATATTGTAAAAAATCCCAAAACAAGTAGATTCATGCTTCTACCCTCAAATTTTAATAACTACGATAGCGAGCTCCCGAGCACTGCACGCGCCTCACTGCCTTGACTCCCCGGCGCCATTTCTGCTTGTTGTTGTGTAATTACAATATTTCTGCTTATCAAGAACCATAAAAAATTTAGGGGACCAGGGTAACAATAATAATGCAATGCAAAACATTTATTATTGTGTCTAGGTATGTTTATGACATGGATGGGCCAGAACAGGCAAGAACATAGCCTAAACTAGCCTAACCTAACCTAACCCCCCCACCATATCCCTTCAACCCAGTGTCCCATTGGTATCCATATTCCATGCCATGCACATGTACCATATTAAGAAGTTTTGTTTAGCCTCCATATTCTCATTTTGCTTTTCATTCCCAAGCAAAAACATCATATTTCCCCACCATGTTGACTAATCTACATACAGTATGGAAGACTGCTTGGATATGCAAGAAACACACTTTATTGAATTCTTGTTACCTTGGTATCATAATTTTTATAGTTCTTGATGCACAGTAATGTTGTGATCATGCAGTAATGTTGCGATCGCACAGAGAAATGGCACCAGGGTCGTGGTTGCTGTGTGTTTGCGCTCAGATGTTCGCTACCATAGTTATTTAAGTTCCAAGGTAAGAGCTTAGATGACCTGTTTATGATTACTTGTGATATGTTCTGCCTTAGAAATGACAATTGATAAACAATGCTCTTTCTTAACGTGAGGTAGCAATGTATACGCCGACGTGATTTCCACCAGTTCTGTTCCATGAGTAATAACCATTCCTATCATCTAAAACACAGCATCATGGTGATACACAACTCAGAATATAAGCTCTAAATGTTTCTCATTATGTAACACGGACATGGGGAGCGCCTGCCAGATAAAAGAAAATCCTCTTCATGCATACAAAATCGGCGCAGCCATCCAGCCACGCTCACATAGTCCACAAGATAATTTAACCAAACTGTGCGACACACAACATTTACCTGGCACCTTTGTTGCAACTGAGGCCATAACTACAAGGGCCGAAAACACTCGCAGAGTATGCAGCCCCGGCTTCCGCAACCAGCGTAACGGAGAGATGCCCCTCCGGCCCCTTATATTTGGCAAGGATGGCTGAAAAGAAAAAAAGGCAGATCTCTATGAAAAAGCAAAACCAGCGTAGTCCTCTGGAGATGTAGGTAAAATAGGGTAATGGGTAAAATAGAAAAATACCAACCAAATGAAAAAATCAGAAGGGCTAAGTTTTGAGAACCACTACAATTTCGAACACCGGTAATCTGTTGTTGGTAAATTTGTTCCCAAACACCACTTAACTTTGCTCATCAAACAACTTCTGTCATTCGAACCTATTTTTCATGCTGATGACCAAGTAAAATCGTGTTGAGGGCCAGAATCTTTATACCAATACTGACTTGCAGCCTGGTCGCAATTACAAAGCCAACTTTGGATGTTCTGTCTTCCCTAGTCATTTGATCATCAGTGGTACTTGTAAAAATGACGCCTATTTGCCAATTTTCAGCCAGTCATAGCATTATGAAAATAAAATTGGTTACAATTTCCAATTAAAAAGCATGAAACAGCTTAAAACAATAGTTATTTGATATTAAAAAACGATCATCAAGATCATAGCCATATCAATGGTTAGGATGTCAGTGAATTAGTGGCTTGTGATCAGCCCCCACGATCAGCTGACATCTGCGCGTTCGCGTCGCCGTCCTCACGCCGGTTGATGGAAGGTGGGTAGCTGGGTGGCGATGTAAGGGGGTCGTTTGAAGGTTTTATGGATCATTTGGTATTATGATTAAAACGAGGAGTGAAGCAATGCCTGTTAAGCATTTATAAATGTCTGACGCAACTTCTGATGCCAAACTCCCGCGGTCTGCGTGCTGGATTTGGTATGTGTCACCAGGATGTGGGTTGAGGCGTGAATGAACACCGTGAACACTCCCCGGGGACCGTTGATCTGAGGGTTGTTTTCAATGTTGTGTCGTATTCTGATCAGAGAAAGGAGCTGATCACTGCTAGAAAACGAAGTACCATGTTCGCGATGTCATGAGCCACAGCAGACGGTGGTGCGTTAGCCTGTGACCCGGGCGTGCTGCACACACGGCCGGCCGGGTCACGCTGCACGCACACCAGTTGTCAGATTGCACGGCCGTGGTGCAAACACGTTGCAGCAAAGCTACAAATGCCGGCCCAGTGCGGCTGGCGCCGTGCGGAGTGGGTTAAGATCTGCAGACACCAAGCAGTGTACATCAAAACTAGTGGTGGGTGACACCAATACTGAGTAAGCTGCACATCAGAAATTTGTTATTATAGCTGCAGGCCTGCAGAGGTGAGGGCCTCAGAGTCATAGGGTGATTGGTGGATTTACTATTGGTACTTGGCTTATGCACCCTGAATGCCCTTTATAAATGTTTTGATAATCATAGTCTTGAGCCTCCCATAGTAAGAAAGCATGGATATTTTATCCATAAATGGGCATGGACTGGCTGCTGTGAGTCAAAGCATTTACCAGAGTTCACCAAAATTTGGCTGAGCCAGACCAGAGTTTATTCCTCTTAACACTTAGTGAAGTCAGTTAGCTTTTGGTCTGCTATCACATTCACATAGGTTTGACAACCACTGTGAGTCAGATGTGGGTCAGCTATCACTCTCACATGGGTATGAGAACTGATGTGGGTGGTCGGGGATGGTTACTTTAATTCAGGTTATTCTGACTATATAGATCAGCAGATTAGACTATTCTTGCTTTGATCATATAAAATAGAATAATGGAAATTGTCCCCATAAATATGTCATTGTGATTAGGAACATAATAAGAACTAGGGGATGTTTGATTAAGTATGTTATATGGCTGAGATAATTAAACATTTTTTCAGTTTCTATTTCATGGGTGGTGAAATTGGTCATCATTCACTACTCAGGGAAGTCCCTGGCCATTGTTATAAACAATTTACAATTGTCATTTTTTGAAATTGGTCATCATTCACTACTCAGGGAAGTCCCTGGCCATTGTTATAAACAATTTACAATCATCATTTTGTTGAAATTGTTCTCTCCTTGAACCTTCCAATGTTTCCATGGTCTACTCAGCACCTGGTTTCTGAATGGTTGACATCTGCTAATACTTGAATAGGTCAGCTGATGGCAGGGGTGCAGTTTCCTATTTACTTGGGGGTGAGGGAGAACTGGAAACCCCTTCCCCCAACAGATTGGGCCAAATTGATGGAAAATGCTTGTTCAGACATCTTGGAATTAGCTTTTGTTATTTTTCATAGCAAAGTATTCTTAACTCATTTTGTGTAACTAAATTTCTGGTTGTTGTATGTTGAAGCACCATCATGCATGGGAAGGTCCATTATTAGTTGTGCTCTTTGTGTTTTGGCATTCTGCTGCCCAAGTTCAATGCTGAACAGTGTGAAAAGTTAGCTGCATACTTTGAGGTGAGGCAAAGTTGAAGTTGACTCATCTGACCACTCAACTGGAATTCAACACTAGTGTTGCCATAACTGCTTGGACTTGCACAGCCATGAGCTGGTTCATTTGTGGCCATAAATGGAGCTAATGGGCCTGTGTATAACACAGGAAGAATTATGTGACTATCCATTACTAATGAACAAGGTGTAGCATGGAGCTCTCTTGAAACCAGGTTCAGTAGTGCTCCTGGAGTGCATACCTGAATAAGGATACTTCAGGTTATATTAAGTGCGCTAATGTTTTGCATTAAAAGTGTCCACATTGATAGATTATATATCTTCAAATTACAGGTGCAATTCATGTGAAGAATAAAAGTGTGATTTCCCCCACCCCACCCCACCCTCCAGCCGGTCTGGTTATACAATGGTTAAGGCACCCATAGACATTTTATACATGGAGGGGAATGGAGTGGGGGGTGGGGTGGGGAGTATTGATGGAACATGGGGGGGGGCGCCGGTAGTGTAGTGGTTAGCACAACTGCGTTATTCACTGCACATCTGGGAAACCAGAGGCACGGGGTTCGATTGCCCGCAGTGCCTGCCCTTCCTGCCAGGGTGAGAGGCAGGCGACACCATATAGCCTCAGGAGCTGAGTGCGTCGTCAAGCCCCAATGACACACACACACACACATACATGATGGAGCATGGCCAAACTGTCGCAAAGGGAAATGGCTCGAACAGCATGACACCAAGCTCAGGTGTGGTTGCAGGTTGTGCTAAAACCTTTCAACAGATGTTTGAAGGGCATAACTGCAGGTCAGGAGTTTCTTGCCCAGTGTACCCAGTGTGTAACCATGGGGAGGGAGGTTGAAAAAAGCATTGTCAAAATACGTCACGTACCTCGCGACGTTCCCTCGCGCGGGAGTGAGACTCCCTCATTACTTCGTTAAAACATTTATGTAAGAATTCAGCATGCTTGAGAGCATTTTGATAACTGCAATCAGGGTATAACATTCACGGTTTAAAACCCCTATCCCCTGATACACTTCGGTTATGCGGGTTCAAAAAACCTCCACATCTATGCGTTCCGTAATGGACGGGAACAGGCCAGACAAGAATGTCGTAGGTTTTAGCCTGTAGTTTCTGGACCGTTTTAGATTTGGGATCGACACCTGGACGTTGTTCTCAGTGAGCTTTCCTTATTGGTATCCTGAGTTTTAACAACTACTTTTTGTTACAGGAAATAAGTGATCGCCGGCACAGCCACTTCCAAATCATGTTCAGAATTCCCCGCCTGCTTAAGACCTGTGCTCGGATGGGTGGCGCCATTCGCAGCAGTGGTCTGTTGGGCACAGAGCCGGCCCCGCTACAGACTCCGCATCTCTCCGGGCACTGGCGTCAGCTGGCGTCCCAAGACACGGTCAAGTTCACGTTTGAGTTCCGGGATGGAGCCCGCCACGAGGTGGCGGTGAAGGAGGGCGAGAGCCTGCTGGACGTGGTGCTGGACCACGACGTGGACATCGACGGGTTTGGGGCGTGCGAGGGCACACTGGCCTGCTCCACCTGCCACCTGATCCTGCCGCCGGAGATCTACCAGACCATGTCCATGGAGATCTCCGACGAGGAGATGGACATGTTGGACCTGGCGTTCGGTCTTGAGGACACGTCCCGACTGGGCTGCCAGTGCATGGTCAACAAGGACTATGAGGGGGTCGTGATTAAGGTACCGGCGGGAGTTAACGACCAGCGGTGAGGACCAGTGCTCAACACATGGGAATGTGAATCGTTGGCGAGCCGCGGACTGGGCCAGGTCATGTCAGCTAGCTATCAAATGGGCGTGTTTTGTGGCGGCGCCACGGGTATCTTCTCATGGCCGTTCAACTTGTTACCGAGCATTTAGGAGACTCATAACTGTTTTATCGACTGTGTCGCCTGTTGTCATTTGGAGATTCTGCGGGCAGATGATTGCTAATGAATATACAGGAATGATTGTAAGTCTGTTTTGTGCCAGCCCTGTGTTTGAATCGCATGCATTTGTTTTTCAAGAGCTCAACCCGGAGATGCAGGGCGTCCGGTTACGTCAAAGTTGCGGACGGCGAAGACACCCAAATACTTTTAGCCATAGAAGGTTGCCTGGTGGGAGTGATTCGACAAAGAGGCTGTGGATTGATTAGATCTTGTGAATCGAGTATATATATATATATATATATATATATATATATATATATATATATATGTATGTATATAGTTACGATCAACTTATGAATCATCCCTTGACCAAACTGAGCGGCCACAACAGACACCACAACTGCCTCCTGCCAGTGTCCCCAGTGGTGATCCCAAAGCGGCTGTGCTCTCCCGTCCAGATGACAGCATACATATAATCATCCACAGAGATGTGCTTTTATTTCGGTTATTGCGCAGAGAGCGAACAATGACAAAACTAGTAATCGATCCCGCTGGGGACCCAACGGAACGCAGGCGTTAATGATCAGTGGCTCTGCCAGCCGGGCTGGCCAGCCGCGAGGGGGGTTGCGCGGGCCGGCGGCGACTCTAGCCGAGCTGGCCGCGTCGCATGGCGTTGCCGTACGTCCGGTCGTCCGTCTGTTCCGGCTCTAGCTTGATGCAGTCGTCGATGCGCAGGATGGTAATGGCCGCCTCCGTGGCGAACTTAAGCTGCTTCACCTTGGAGATGGCCGGCTCCAACACGCCGTGCTGCAGGTTGTCGCGCACGATGCCCTCGACCAGGTCAAGGCCGACGTGGCGCAGGGCCGCCCGCTCCGTCTGCGTCTGGCTGGCGTTGTGGTACGCTGCCGACGAAGGGGCGGGTCCGTCAGACGCGGCCGACATCCGACCGGCCGGCCGGCCGCGTCAGCACGGCCCGGCGAGCGGCGCCGTGTCAGCCCCAGCTCCGCGGAGGGCGACTGCTGCCCTGCCGCCGCCGCCGCCGCCGGCCCCGGCTCAGCTGGCATTCCAGCCGGCGCGACACCCCACCCCACCTGGGCAACACGAGCAAGTCGGCACATGACCGCGCAATTAACATATAAACCGACCAGGCTCTGTCCTCGGGACGCAAGCAACACAACCAGTAAATGCCAGCAAAATTGCGCTTGCGTGCAAGCTTGCGTAACCACAACGCAAGGCAAAGCGGTCAGTGACTGGCGCCGTGTCGCGAAGGTCGTGAATGCTTTGAGCCACCGGTAAGGGCGCGGGCGGGAACGGCCCATTACCTCTAAGCTTGGCCACTAAGTCTGTGGAATCCTGGGCGGCGTTGATGGCCAGTGTCTTGGGGATGACCAGCAACGAGTGGGCGAACTCGGCGATGGCCAGCTGCTCCCGAGAGCTCTGCAAGCGGCAGATAGCTCACACACATGGGACACTGGCCTGATGTCAAACTCATGTCACGCAACTGCAGCGGTGCCAGCGCGCTCCACTGACCCGTACCATGTGGTGGAGTGGCACCATGATCTTCATCACACTTCCGACTAACCCAGGAGTTAATCTGAATAACTCGCACGGAGTGAGAGCTCACTGAAAGATCAGCGCCGCCGACAAATCCCGACATGCTTCGCGCCCGTCCTGACGAAAGCGGATTACTTCAGATGCATTACAACACGAAACAAGTTGCCTAAGAAAAAGTGCGCCGCTGAATCATGCACCGCAAATGTGCTAGTTCACTTAGTGTTTCCAAAAGCGAAGCTGGGGAGACACATTAAGATCGTAACAAGTGTAGCACGAGCAAAAAGTGCACTTATATGAGAGTCACGCGGGACCAAAACAGCACCATCCGCTTGACTGAGAGCTCGCAATCCATTCGCAATCGCCAGCACGTGTTCTTGGTACCTGCGCCATCCATAGACCTGCGGTTGAACTGATCAGAGCTCTCCTGCTCTCAGAACTCTCAGAACTATTCCGAACTGTTCAAGCGCCAATCCGGCGTGCTGAGACCGCCGAGGGCGACCTCGGCGCCCGCCCGGTCGCCGGCCTCGCTCGACGCCGCCCGGGGCGCCACTCACCATTGACGTAGCGAAGTTCTCCAGGTAGATAGAGAGCGCCGTCTCGACGGCACCGCCCCCTACCACCAGCGACTTGGACTCGAGTACGCGTTGCACCACACAGAGGGCGTCGTGCACCGACCGCTCCATCTCGTCGCAGTAGAAGTCGTTCGGGCCGCGCAGGATGATGGAGGCGGCCGTCCTGGCCGTCGGCCTGAGGGCAGAAGGTCGCGGCCGCGTGAGCCGCGCGCGCGCAGGCCCCGTCACGACGCACGCGGCACGTCACGGGCGGCCGCGCTCGGTCCCGGCCGTGACGCGCCGACGCCGCGGGCCTCCTGGCCCGACCCGACTCGTCCGAGAACAGGCGAGGCCATCTGATCGCAGGCAATTCACCGTACAGTCAGAGAGACGGGAGCGCCGCCGAGTGGCTGCCTGGCTTCCGTGCCGCCCCCCCCCCCTCCCTCCCCCCGTGCGCCAGGTGGCGCCCCTCGCCGGCACGGCACTGCAAAGCCATCGGACCCGCGCTGCTCGCGCCAGGTTCCGGCTCCGGACGCCACGGAACGCGGCGCTCCGCGTGTTCCACCAAAGACACGCGATCTGAGAGAGGCCGCGTTAAATCCCACCCAGAGGAAGGCGCGCGGTCCCGCCAGTTCGTCCCCGTGGCGTCCAGCCCATGCAACAACGACCCGGGCCACGCCGGGCCGTTACTGCATGGAGAAATAGGGTGCTGCACCGGGGAACTCCTGTACGACTCACGTCGCCGCCCATCACGCTGAGCCGTCCCGATCGCGCCCATCGCGCTGGCAGGCGACCTGCCGGCGGCGGCGCCTCTCTCACATCAGAGCTGCCTCGTTCAGAGCCCCCTACAACCGACCACCGGACGCGAGCGGCCCGCCGCCGCGGTCAGAGCGGGCGGGGCACGGAGCACAGGCGCGGGGCGTGGATACGGTGCCGGCTGGCCTTGCCCTGCCCGTGTCTGAGGTGTTCCGCTGGCTCCGACTCGCGCCGGGGCAGCACGGGTCCGACCAATGCCGTCACCAACACGGACCTCACACCTTTGTATCGCCCGTGCCGCCGCATAACTTGCTGGTGAGCACCCCGGTGGAGGATTCGCTTCTCATCAGCCCATGTGGTCGCGCAATATCCACCGATTTATGGGACGTTGCACGTCAGGCCGCGGCCGCAACTCAGCTTACAGAACGTGCTTTTCGGGTTACGGCAGGCTTCGGCCACGCATGTCGTCCCGGCGCCGTCTCGCAAGCGCAGAGCTACCGCGGCCGCACCCGTCAGCCGGTCAGTCCCGGTCCGTCCCCACGCTGGCACTCCGCCCATCGGCGGCCGCACTCAACACCGTCCGTAACGTATGGCCTGATAGCGCGGGCACGGCGGGCACGGTGATGTGCCAGCGAGGCCGGACGGCTGGCGAAGAGAGCGTCATCCACGGAGTCGGCTCGGCCCACCAACAGCCCGCCCGGTCCCGGGTGACGAGCGAGGAGGGCGTCCCCCACGGAGTCGGCTCGGCCCACCAGCAGCCCGCCCGGTCCCGGGGGGCGAGCGAAAAAAGCGTCCTCCACGGAGTCGGCTCGGCCCACCAGCAGCCCGCCCGGTCCCGGGTGGCGAGCGAGGAGAGCGTCCTCCATGGAGTCGGCTCGGCCCACCAGCAGCCCGCCCGGTCCCGGGTGGCGAGCGAGGAGAGCGTCCTCCATGGAGTCGGCTCGGCCCACCAGCAGCCCGCCCGGTCCCGGGTGGCGAGCGAGGAGAGCGTCCTCCATGGAGTCGGCTCGGCCCACCAGCAGCCCGCCCGGTCCCGGGAGGCGAGCGAGGAGAGCGTCCTCCCGGGGCCGGCACGGCTGACCAGCAGCGCGCCCGGTCCCGTCGGCCTTTGTTAATGAACCTTGAGCCGCTCCGCCGATCCGATAAGCCATACGTAGATTAGCATTACAACATGGATGTGGAAGCTGCGACCAGGTGATTACCCCGCAAAACTCCCCACATTCAAATGAGCACGTGATTACTGGTCACGAAGGTATTTCGCATACATTTTCGCCGCACATTTGAAAATAGAAATGTTGGCGGCGATGTCAAAATGTCGCTTGGCAGCGAATCAATCTGAAGCACAGGACGCGAAATTGATGCATAAAAGGATTCAAGTTCAATTCTCGTCGGACTCCCAACTCAAGCCAGCATCCCCACCTGATATCACTTTGCTTGCAGCGCCGACTGAAAACACTCGAAGCGGTCTCTTCTTATCATCGCGCGCCATCTAAGGTGTTTGACTGCACTTAACGTTAGTTAGCTCACAAAACCGGCACACGGAACGAGTGCCACGCAGAGGCTGCTCGACCAGCCTCACCGAACGTGTTTCTCAACAATTTTGTCCACCCTGACTGAGAGTAATCCTTCGTATTAAATTTCTGGGTCACTTATCAAAGTCTGTGATTTGACCAGCACGGTAGTCGTCGTCAGCACTGAGGATTTACAACGCGCTTAGCCGCTGAGGCTATATGGCGTCACCTGCCTCTCACCCTGGCAGGAAAGGCGGGCACCGTGGGGAAACTAGCCCCGTGACTCTGACTTTCCAGACGTTTTTTCAGACGAAGACTCTACGAACTCCCTAGTGGGTTATCGAAATATCTGGTGCATGTAAAAGGAGACCTCAATTCGCTTGCTATTGACATTGGTGAACTAGCGGAACGTTACGTGAACACAGGAGCATGTGCCGCCCCCCCCCCCCTAGATGACAAACCAAGAAGACAAAAAATGCACCATCGTGCGCCTCACAAGACATCCCACCATAACCGTGAAGACGTTAGAAGTATTCCAGTTTTTGTGCGAGCAAAACATTTTAAACGTATTATTCAAGCAAAGCGTAAAATTGTGCTATTGCCTGCCTGGTCGAAACTTGGAAGTTTGTTGCACTACCATCAAAGCTGTGGTAGGCAAAATGTCATGTTGCAAACCGTAAACGTTCAGCTCACGCCCGAACTCATCCATGCTTATGCCCTCTTGGGACTTTGCTGCGACTTTTCGTTTTGTTGCAAACACAAGCTACTTCGTCGGTGCACGGGTATAAAAGGCGTCGAGAGGTACGCGATCCTCAGCTGTCCAGAACGGGTGGGCCTCGACTGCACCATTCCGCCCTCATCATCGCCTGCGGGCGTGCGGACAGCAGACCCGAGGGGGGCCTTCGACCGGGATCCCTCCCGGCCCGTCGACTGTCTCCGCCGGTCCCATGCCTGACTGCACCGCACCGCTGTGCGCCTCGGCCGGCCGCTGCGCCTGCTGCCAGAGGACGGCACGGGCTTCACAGAGCAGCGCAAACCTGCCCTGGCCCGCCGAGCGACACGAGCATGCAAATGCTCCAGTGCTCGAGACACAACATAGCCAAGATAGCCGTGGGCCAAAGCGCCTGCACTCTTCGGATACCTGATGTAGACCATTCTGGGGTCAAACACCGAGGCATGATCTGCGTGGCGTTTTGGGATGCGGCAACAGCTCTCAATAAAGCCATCGGTTGTCACACGGTGTGGACCGTGTACGATCATCTCCCGTTCTGTTACACTCAGCGTCGTATTTAGCAGACCTTGAACAAACGCCCGGCACTGATCGGTGTTTCGTCCGGCGTGTGTTGGCACGGCGACTTGCTTCTCGCAGGACGCCGAGCGTGCTGGAAATTGGTGCCACGAATAATCACTGCCCACCTTCGAAGAGATTTGATTGGCGTTTTGCAACACTCACAGTACACCTGATATTGCGCAGCTGTGCACGAAGCAGTCTGAGCCATAAGAGACATCAGTGAGACCAACGATACAAACAGAGTCGGCGCTTTCGTGCCCTTATTGAACATCTGAGACATTTCATTTGAATCGGGGTATGTTGCTACATAAATGCTACCTTCAGGGATATATACTTTCCGGGCTCTCAACTTCGCCAAATAAATTACACATTACTAAAAGCCAAACCACATGCCTAATAAGCAAGGATTGGACGTAAAACACCAAGCGCCGTTCTACCATCGCATCAGGGGTGTTGATTTGTAATTGGCCTGCAGGGCTCAGGCATGCCAATGCAGGTTTAGGCCTTACGGTGTTATTTTTGCACCTGTTTTGTTTTTTGCCGGAAGACTAGAAGAATTGAAGAGAACGTTAAATATCACATCATACATATCTTGTTTGGTCATTATTTGATGACCGTGACTACCATGCTGCTCAAATAAAGGGTTATTTTATAAATGACATCATTACAAAAAACCTTCATCCCCAAAAGTGGCCTAACTCCGTTAATAAACACAGCTTTGGAAAGTCAACCTTTCGAGATCTTGCCTTTGGCTCCAAAATGACGAAGTACATCACATTGTCGTCTATGAACAGGGCCACCCCTTTTTACCGAATTAATTGCTATAATTCACGGGCGCTTTCTTTGGGTGGGGCCTTACACCTCTTTCAAAGCGCCATGGTGGTCAATGTTGAGTCGGAACCCAGTAATTCGTCGAGTCCAACGCTAAAAAGCATGAGAGAAAGTCCGTGGGAGACCATGTGACTCTCTCCTTTCCAAATGAGGGTCTCGGTACCCAAATGTTTTTAGGAAGTTGTGTTCCTCAACGGGCGTTGTCAGTGACAGGGGGGGGGGGGGAGGATGGGTGCCCGGACCTTTATAAACTCTTGCGAGCTTATCTCGTAGGAGAGCGAGGGGACATGACGCGCCCCCCCCCCCCCCCCTCCTCCTCTGGACAGTATGCTCATTGTACCTTTTTGAATACCCATTGGAAACATTTTAATAGCAACTGAAGTTGTCCGGCGGTGGAGTTTCCTTTGCCAAATACCTCAGCGACTTCGCAAACGCTCCCTCCCAATTTGAGAACTTCCTGACCCACCAGTGGGTGGGTCAAGGAGTTCACAAATTCCTTAACAAGTTTGCAACCTTTTGAATTTTCAAATGTTGTGTATCATACATAAAAGTCCAGCATACCCGCTCGCAATCTTTGGACTCAAAGCACCCGCGCCCGGCGTCGCAGGACTGCCGCCGTAGTTAACACCAGGCCGGCGGACGGACCATACCGACCACTTACCTAAGCGTAGTGCTTTCGAACGCTTTATGAAATCAGCTCGTACCCAGCAAGCGTGCTGTGGGCCGTATATTTCAGCTGTGCAGTTTTGACACTGATACTTTGAACGGAGTACCAGTTACAGCACCGTAATCAATATTTCAGTGAGCACCGAGTCGTTAACGAGAACTAAGACCAACGGCGTACGCGGTATTCTTTCATATATTTATTACTATTATTCTTCTATCGTATATCTAGCAAGTTATCTAACACGATATTCCCAGCTGGCTCCGGAGACACGAACAATGGCCCTACCAGTCAAGGTAACTGACACCGGCTACGAAGTCAGCGTCCATTCCAGGGTGGTTCTAACTCTGTGGAACTTTGCGGAGTGTTACCCGAAAGAGCGTTCAAACCATTCCCCACACAACTGAACGTTCAAGCTGTTGAAATCCAATTCGATCTGAGTGGGAGTTGGCAAAGTCAAGCCGACTTCAACTCCGCATATGTTGCGTTGCTGGCTAGTCTGCAACGCGTGAATATTTTGATCAGCGACCATCAGCCGTGCAGGGCTGTTTTGACTCGTACATATGATAGCGCGCTTAGTCATGCCATTCTCGGTCCTCTTAGACCGTAGGAGACGTACCAGTAATGACCGGAATGGCGTGACTTGAGGTAAGACAGACGCCTCTCCAAATCTGAACATCAGCATTGACGTAATGGTAGAACCTCGAACTACGATACAGCTGGTGGAACTACGATACAGCTTGTGTTGCTGTGTGCCATGCCGTGCAACTGCTAATCCGATCCGAGTATTAGTCTGAAAATCGCACGGGCCAACAACGCCGCGGTCAACAGCTGCACCCTGCGACGAGGTAGGAAGAACCCAAGACCAATATGGAGGGCACCTGGCAATCGAGGGTGCCGGGACCACTCAACACATAGAGCCAACTGCGCTGAGTCCTCCGAACAAACCAGAAGAACCCAGAAGCAGCGTGGTAGGCCCCTGAGCGGTCAGGAGTGCTCCGGCGGGTTGACGTATAGGGCCCCGACCACGGCGTAGGGCCCTTGGAGCAAATGGGAAGAGCCTGAGGCCAAAGTAGAAGGCCCCTGAGCGATCGAGAGTAACCGGCAAGCCAACGTATAGGCCGCCGTCAACAGCGGAAGACCCCAGGACAGCGTGATGGATTCTAAAACATCTGCAACCATGAAGCCACCGATCAGGCAAGAGTTTTTGTCCGCTCGTGGGCCGTTTATTCGCTCATGGGCCTTTCTCGCTGTCGCTGTCTGTAGGCCCGAAGTCGCCCCAGTTCTTAACATCTTGTATGAACACCTGCATTGGCATCGAACCTGCATTCGGCCAGCGTCGGGCTCGGGGATGGGGATGGCATTACTTGCCCCTCTGCCCCCCCCCCCCCCCCCCCACTCCTCCTCCTTCAATCCCCCTCCGTCCCACTCCCAGGTCTGCTGCCCAGGGCTGCAGGAGTCAGGGGTTTATCACGATCCTTCACCAAACACATTCAATATGCCTAGCAGACACGCGTGACATACCGCGAGAGAAAAGCAGCACACAATTCAAGAGGAAACAACCGGCAGCAAACGGCCGGCTATGCAAATCAGCACATGCAAACTATGACACAGTCTGTACCCGGCTTGTGTTTATTATCCCGGGTCTCCACGAGGGTGCCGGACTGTGAGAACTGACCCGGGTGATCAGCCGCTAAGCGCAGAGCGCAGAGCGCAGAGCGCCGGCCCGGAGCCGCGGCCCGCACCGGCCCGGACCGGAATCGTCCGAATTATTCGGCCAGTTTCCCCCGGGTCGTTAGGATGAAGAGGCGCGACTGTTTTCCGTAATTTCCCGGCGCCAGCGTCGTTCTAGCTACCTGGGTTCGGCGGCCGGCCGTTAATCGCTCCCCTGGGCGCGCGCCGACGCTCCGGCTCCGTGGCCGGCTGGAAAGTGTGTCGGACATCGTAAAGCGAGCCACACAGTGTGCACGCGCACAGAACAAAAGCGCCGGAAACCGCTCGAAAGCGGCCGCCTGCGTATGGCCACCAGTGACGTCTTGTCCGTCAGCGGTCAGCGGTGGCGCCGACGAGGCACTGGCGGCGCTGGGTCGTGCGTGCGGGGGGTCGCGAAGTCGCGTTCCTCCTCCATCGGCCGCTTGTTCCCGCACGCGGCACGAGCACCCGCACCGGCTCCGGCCGCGCACGGCGCCCGCCGGCGGACGGACCCGTCACCACCGGCCAGGACGCCGGCGGCCCAGGGGCCGCGAGCAGGCACCGGCGCGTGGCGGGCGTCCGGCTCGGCTTCGTGCCGGCCGGAAACACCCGGGTCGGGTTGCAGAGCCTGAGCGCGCAGACAGCCGCTGCTTTACGACGGCGGGGCGGCAGCGGAGAACCGGACGAGGGCCGCGACGCCGCGCGCGCGCGCCCCGGGCTCGTGCTCGTAATCACAGGGCCGCGCGGAAACGTGTAATCCTGCCGTTCCCATGTGCTGATTTTCCCGACCGCTCCGGCCGCTCCGGCAGCACTATGCTGACGGAGGCATATACGGCCCTCTGGGCGCTCTGGCGTCCGTCACCGTCCTCCATCCAAAGGCGAAGGACCACAACAGCCTGACACGGCCTGGCGGACGGCGGCAGACGTGAATCACCATTACCTTGTGGCATATCCAGGCTGGCGGCGTTGGTGGTAGGCATTGCCTGACCGACCAAAGAGGGAACGGTATAACCAGTGGCGAATGAACGACAAAATTGATGAGAGCGCTACGGGTGGGATGGACGTTTAGCGGGTAGTTATCTTTTCGGTTATCAGTAGTATCGATACCTAGACGACCATGTTCAGTGGCGCTTAACAAGATACCCGTTTCTCGTTCCAAATTTGCCGTGACTCATGTCGAAAGCAGGTACAAAGGAAGACGTCCTGCACGGTTTGATATGCCTCACGCGATGGGAACTTCGGCGCAATCACTGCTCCACCAGGCTGAGAGGCTTCAAGGATGAGCATGCTCCGAATGCTGCGATAAAACCACACAATGAAGGCGACTGATCACGCGATAACCTGCAACGTAAGGAGAGCAATTTCCCCACCGCATTACATGCGCCATCCGGCCGGAGTTTCAGCAGGCGGACGCAGAGATGCGTCACCGCCGGCGAGCTGGCCGTGCGCTCGTCACCGGCGGACCTTTTCCGCTGGGACAGGCCGGAGACCCGGGGGCGTTCTTCCCAGCTGACGCCGCCGGGTGGGGGCGGGGCAGGGGAGGTCAGCCGGGGCCTGTCCCGGTCAGGAGGCCGTCTGGGCGCCGTGCTCCGAACCGCGCCTCAGGCCTCTTTGCGATGTGAACGGGGCCAATGTAATTTCTTGTTGCTTGGTTTTTCACACGGCAAGGCCAAATGGCAACAACAGGAACGCAGACTGGGGCTAATATGCGGTTTGACGTGTAAACCAAACACTTCGATTACCTCGCGCGCCAGCACGCGCGGCGTCCGACCGTTCTGATCGCTTCTCATAAATTCCTCAGTTTCCTTTTAGTCCAGTGGAAACAAAACGCCACACCCTCTGGCTGGCCTGGAAAGCGATAGCCAAAAGACCGATGCCGGGTTGAGACAATGGCCGCGCCCGATTGCTGCCGCCGCCGCCGGTCGCCGCTCCCTGTTCAGCGCCGACCGTGAAGGATGGGTCGGCACCGGCGCCGCCCCACCCGCTGCCGCCGCGAAGCCGGCCACGGGCCGCGCGGCCGCCACGTGGACACCAGTGAACGGAAACGCACGCCCGTGCAGGCGACCCGGGGCATTCCGCGGGCTCGGACCACAGGTGGAACCTTCCGAGAAGCATTACGGAGAGCGCAGCAGGATCGTGCTCTGCACGCCTGGTCTGAGGACTGCACGCCATAATCCAGATAAATGATGATGATGAAGACGATGATGCATAATGCATGCACTAGGTTCCTGTCCCCCTCCCCCCCCCCCCAGCAAGAAAAGTACGGGGAGCGCTAACTTATCGCGTAAACTTCAAGACGCCTGGATGAACAAAATCAATTCGAGCGGGCTGGCACTGAAATCATGTTAAATATTACCGCGAGAGCGTTGAACTAGCATGTTTGGAGCCAGAACACATCATAATAAAGACAACGCATAAAACTTTTCCAATCGTCAATATTTTCTGAACACTTCTTGCCCATTTTAGCCAACACTGGAATTTCTATGGCATACCTTACACATATTGAGTGTTAATGTAAAACTGGAAGGAAAATGATGGCGTTAGACAATGTTTCCATGCCGTTATCAACACGACAACCCAGTTGTGTTAGCACTGTTTCTATATTTCAGTCCCTCCGATTTTACGTAGGAACGTGGTTTCTAAACCGGTTTGCTTTCCTGTCGTTTCCAGTGGCTGTCGGCAGTCGACAGACTTATCAACGATCTTTCATCGGGCTTTGACGGTAAAACCAGCGTCTAAGGATATAAGCAGCTCAAGAGACGCACTCAACACGTGACAGATTGCCTAGTCTCGCTCTTGAGTTCTTGCTTACAAATGTCGCGGAGCGGGTCTGTAGCCATCCAGAATCAAAATACCGCAGAAGCTTAAACAAGGCAACTACTCGTTCATATGATAATGAAAATACGTGTTAATAGGCGCGACCAAAAAGGTCGGATAGGGAGCGTCGACGTCAGTGCAAGCCAAAGTTTTACATAAGCTTGTTCCAACCTCACAAACTTCTGGCGCACACATGGACAAGCCTGACGAGCTTTTTCCGGCCCAAGCCGGCCACCGACTGCATGCCTTGCCAGGAAACACGGAGGGCCGACAGGCATCCACCAGTCTTGACGGCCGCTCGGCCACACCCACCCGGGGCTGGCCGGTCCTCTCCGAGACACCCCGGAAGCCACGGGACCGCGCGCCGGTCCCGGCTCAGGCGGAGGCCAGGGAGTAGCGCCGGCCCAAGTCGGCCCGGGAGGAGGCCGCTGACAGACGGCCAGTTTCTCCTCTGACGCCGGCTGCGCGCTGGCGGTCGGCGGCCGGCGGGCTGGGCGAGGCCTGCCGGCCGCAGCCACCCGTCGACTCCCGATGCGCCCCAACGCCCAGGGCCGAGCCGGCCCCCGTGGCAGGCACCGTCGGCGGCCCGGGACTGGGCAGAGGTCGGCAGCATGCGCGAGTAAGGTCAGGACTGTGGGGATTCCGGACCGGGTAGGGAGAGGAGCATGACAGCGCATGCGTCGGGGAGGAGGTGAGAGCAGTGTAAGGATCAACGTGTACAAAGTTACGCGGACGTCAGGAGGGCGCCTCCCATTCGGCCCCCACTGCGCCGTGCGCCGAATGGGAGGTCACCGTCCAGTGGGGTACGTCGGCACGAGACCAGTGTTGAAAAGTGACAGCTGAACTTATAAAGCGCGCCGTCCGACGACGCGTTAGGGAAACATACTGACGGGAGGCAGCGGTTTATAATGAGACCCTGCGAAGACGGCCGTAGGCGGTAGTCGTCAGCAGACGAGAGCTAATTCTGTAAACATCCGCCAGAGGCGCCCTCGGCAGACAGCCATTTGTCACGGCGATGATGATGGATCGGGCCTCGTTGACCTCCATCTGACCCGAGGTCCCGCCCCAGCTGAAGACCACATTACACGGCTGACCCGGGACGCCGGGACAGCATACCCTCCTCCCGCATGACGCAGAGGTCGCCAGCACCAGGTTGTGCACATCAGCCTGCATGCGTTCGCGTCTGAGAATGCAGTCTAGCTCGTTATAAGCGTCAACAAATCACTTAACGACAGCATGTTTAGTAAACAGAGGCAATCTCCAGGAAAAAGCGAAAGTTCTGGAAGTTCGTCAAGTGAGTCGAGGAAACGAGGCGCCTAAATTCCAGGCATTCCATTACCATCATGAATTATTAATGTTGCCCGCTCCTCAACAGTATTTCCATCCCATCCCACAATCGAACGGTAAAAGCCGGTAATGATATCTAATGTTATACAATTGACCCAGTGCGATGCTGTGTAGATCCTGCAGAAGGCTAGTGCCACGATCAGACAAAATGTGTCACATGGCGGTGTAGGGTGATCCTGATTTAACTTGAATATTGCCAACGCCTCTAGGTAGATTATCCCTGACACCAAAGGCTACTACAATTGCAAAGCGTCGTATTACGACAGCGGGCTATGAAAAACGGCCAACATCCCACATGCAATCAACAGTCAAAACCACGTTGTGGACAAGATGGCGTTCACCGACAAACCGCACGGACACTATCTAGAGCCCAGCGAGTCGGCGGACGCACCACACCAGTCCGCGGACGGATGCACGCATGCGCCCGAGCTGCGCCAGCGTCATGCGAAGCTGGCACGCGAAGATGGACACGGATAACAAGCTTTTTGTGTGCGTCCGGCACAAAAGAGGCCGACTACAGCGACGCGTAACAAAGCAATTCAGGTGCCCACGCCACTGAGAAACACCTACCTACCCAGGAGAAAGTTTTACTGCATGCCTGAATACTGGGGCCGGTTCGCTGGAAGTGTGGACAATAACAACGCGAACAATATCTTCTACATAAGCGACATGAATGGGCCTAAGAAATGCAAAAAGTTGGGGTCCAGTTAGACTGAGAAGGTAAAATTCTGGCAACCGCAATGCACTACATAACAATAGGCAAACTCCAGAGATTACCAGCTGCAAAACGAGGAGCACCACACACTCACCAACCGAGACCCATGTGCCCCAACGTCTCCCGAGAGTGGGAATGCCCCCTCTCCCGCCCCTCCACGAACTGCTTTGACAGTCTAATCCACATCCGCGCCTGCTGAAAGTGGCCTTCGCCTCCATCCCCATCGTCCACCACGAGCCTCCAGCCAGCGCCCGCTCGCAAATCAGCAGCGGACGAGCGAACGCCCGTGACCCGGCAGACCCCGCATCCGACGCCCGCTGTGGGGAGCTGACGGCGGCGGCGGGTGCGGCCCGGGCCGACTCGCGGCGGCTGCGTCTGCACGCGCCGGGTCGGCACCTTCCGCTGGTACTCATCTGGCACGGCTCAGCCCGCCGCGCGGCCAGTGCGCGGCAGACGAGCGTCTGGTGGCGACGACAAATACGGAGCTACACGGACAGATCTAGCTGCTGGGGGCGCAACGTGACCGCTCAAACCGTCGAGGACGACTTGCTACAGGCGCGGCAACAAAACACATCACCTGCGTCTGAGAACGGACAATCGTTTCAACTGTCACTCAGGTTAAAAACACTAGGTGTTTTGAAGAATTTATTTCCGGATTTTCGGATATCAAAAATCACGAAATAAAGCGGAGACCCAAAACGGCGCATGACGACTTGCATTGTGCAGATCAGATTCACCCAACCACGCAGCTGAAAACGATGGACTTCCGCTTGTACGCAGCGATGACGCAAGGGCACGTGTCAAATCGTGCCAGCCGAGTTGACGCAGCTTCTTTTTTGCATTAAGTAGTTCCAATACCTCGGGGAAAACCTTAAGGTGAGCATCTCCCGCAACGCCACGCGTACAACGCGTCACGACCATTCAGTCGCCTGCACTACGGCGCCTCGAATACCGGTACGCACGGTCATGAGGCATGCACCCTTAGCAGGCGTGCCGCCGCGTGACGTCACGCGTGACGTGACGGCGACCGTGCCCGGGCGGCGGCCGTGCTGCTGACGGCAGTCGCGAGCAGAGAGCTGGGCGGCGCGGATCGTCCGACGGCGCTCACCAGCGGCAGAGACAGGTAGGTGGGTGCTCTGCCCCCCCCCCCCCCCCCGGCGCGGCCCCTTCCGCCGCGTCCAGCGCTCGCCGGCTGGCGCGCCGGGCGGCACCGCGACGACCGGTTTTAAACAGCCGTGCAGGTGGCAAACGCTACAGGATACCGTCGTGCACGTGGTAAATACCACAGGAGGATACAGCCGGGAGCCGACCGACTCCCGCTGAAGTGTGGTCACGCTGACGGCTGTGAGACGTCCTCCTACAAACGGGTCCCGGGGTAGTTGTGACTGCTCGAGTCATGTCACAAAGTAATGCCCCACCTTTTTGCCCTCCCCTAAGGGTTTTACGGCAGAAAGCGTATTTTAACTTTAACAGATGACAATATTCATAGCCCAGTGCATTAGAGCCGAGCACGCCAGCGCCCTCCTCCATCAACGATGTAACACGCCCAGCATTGTGTGGGGGGGGGGGGGGAGTCAAGGTCTTCATATTTTGTACATGCATTTCCATCAGCCAAACGTTACGGGCCCCGAAGACCAAGTTGCCAAGTAAGGCCTCATGACAAGCAGAGACATGCGATTCTCGCAACTTCGTATCAAAGTCTACGGTGGTTATTTAATCATCCCTCTCAGACCTTATTAAGTTGTTTTTGTGGAGCGGACATCGCCAGCTACTTCCCAGCTGTCGGCACACATTTCAATGACGCAATTATGGCATAACTGGTTGTCAAACTCAACACGCCGGCAGCCAGTACTGATCCCAGATACCGATCTGATGAGGTCGATGACTGAGCAAGCATAAATCAGGCCAAATCAACGGCACATTGATGGTACTAATGAACAGCAATAAAATGGATTCTCCCCCCCAAAAGGAACATTCAATCTACACCCAAACATCAATAAGGCCTCGTTGATTTATGAAGATTTCTCCCGTTAGTGACCACAAGGGCTTATGACGGGGCAGCGAATGTACTTTTTTGCGGTTATGCAAGCGGCAAATTGTCAACAGCGATGCCAGATCCAGTCACCTTAGAAATCGGGAACCAATCAGTTCATGACGCACCGGCTCACGAACAGCAACGGCTTTTGTCGATTTCTGACAAGCCTTTCGTTAGCTGAACAACAGTTTTGATCTCCGCCTCACGTCATAAAACCCGTCTCATTTTCCAAGAAAAGGTAAAAGGGGCGTGAACGGTGAGCCGGCCGACGGTGGCCGCCGCCCAAACTTCTAGCTCTGACACACCACTGTGCGCACGCTACGCCCGCTTCAGTGCAATTTTAGACACTCCCAGGTGTCCACGTTCATGTTCACCCGTTTCGAGCAATCACTCAGCTTTCCACAATCCCAGAAGACCCTTGCATCATGCCAGAGAACGTGCCGCGCGCCAATAACCATGCCAGCCTCACCGACCCGTCCAGCCGTGTCCCCGTGTCCGAACGCGTCTGCTGCCTCCGCTGAACAGGTGGGTGGGTGAAGCGGGTGCCACCGTCAGGCGCGTGCACCAGCTCCACGCCAACGATCACAACCAGTATGACTTTTCACAATGATGAATGGCAAGTGTCCTGCAGCAGCGCTGTAGAAAACAGGCGCTCCCACCTGTCAGCGGGTAAATAGGTGTTCAGCCATCGAAACATTGATTGGCCATGCATATTGATGGAACTTCGGGGACGATTGTGGCAATCACAACACTGAATAAAGTATCCCGCTGATTTCGCAGTGCGACACGTCGAAGTACATGACAATTGTAAGCGTGAGTTTCGAAACACGCTTATGCTTTATTCCTCGTTCAATGTACCGTCCATGTAGTATTTCTCCTCGCAACATCGCGGCGCACACACGATTTCTGACGGGCATCAGTCGTCTAAACGCACACGGACAGCGCCTGACACTGAAATGACTGTTATATTATCAAACTACATTACACTACAATTTCTGCGCTTGAGAAACCTGTACGCCCACTGGCGCAATGAACCCTGCGGATTGTGAAGGGTCGAACAATGAACCCGAGAGGAGCCAGTCACGCGAAGTCTAGCCAAAACACGCTCACCGTGATGTTCGCAATGTGGGCTTAGATAACCATGCTTAAAAATAGTAATTACTTCTTGCGTTACTTCTGTACCCGGCCTCGTCCATTTTATTTCAATGATCCATTCGTGCATGCATGACCGGCAAGCGATGTTACTGCAATGCGATCAGCTCAGCCCATAAAAGTCAAAATTGGATGGATAGACCCGGAAAGAGGCTTCCGGCTGTAGAGAAACCCGAGGGATCTCGAACGGCACCTTGGAACTTTTCCCAGCCGGACTCGCGTTCCGGGAACGTTCTCCATCCTCCGGGTTCTACGATGAGCCGATGGGTGGGGGCGCGGGTCAGTCCGGCGGGCCAACGACCAATGACTGGAACCTCCCGTTCCTGAAGTTTGACGTCACTGTCCCCCGGCGACGTCGAGTCCCCGGGAGCGGCAGGCGGCGGCGCGCGCCGGTCCGCAGAGATGCAGAATGAGCGGCGGGCGGCGCCGTCCGTACCTGCCAGCCGGACCCGGCGATGTGCGCCCGGCCACCCGCTGTCCCTCGAGCCCCTCCACACTAGCCCAGATCAAAAGCCGTCGGGCGCGGACAGCACCAACTGTGCACCGCGTCCTCCATCCCGTCCTTCCGCCGGAGGCGACGGCACCAATGCAGACCGGCTCGGAGCGCGCCGCGCGCCGCGCCCGCCGCCCGCCACGCGTCCCAACCCAACTGCCTCCATCGTCCCAACCGCAGAGCGGCGCCGATCGCCGCAGCGCCAATTGCCGGTGCGCGCGCGCGCTGCACGGCCCGCTTCCCCCTGAGCATGTGCCGAGCGCGCCATCAGCATACCAGAGCACGATGGAGGTAGTTGCCCGGGCCAGCCGCTCCGCCCCGCCCCGCAACACCTCGCGGAGAACGGGCACGGCGACGGGCACCGGCCGGACCGCGGCTCGCGGCACCGGCGTCTGTCGCCGGCGGCGGCCCATTTCAGGGCAGCTGGACAGCCATTCATGTGGTTTCTACCAATGATCTTCGAAAGCTTGCTCATGAATATGGCTGGGCGTGTGCGCACTGTCGCTCCGCATCCAGCCATTTCCCGTGTGCTATCAAATTTGCCCACGTACAGCCTAAACGCCCGGGACCGACGAGTTCTCCGCGAGGAATTCGAAAGTGACCCGGCCAAACCGAAAGCTGCGCTTAGTGTACAAGCTTTGGTGAATAACTAGGTGCAAAAACAGACCCCAATACCGCACACATCATGGCGACATCAGCGGCGAGCTGGAGGACCGCGTGAGATGGCGCGGACCGCCACCGCCACACACATGGTGGTGCGGACCTGGCGCGTGACGTCAGCGAAGACTGCGCATTCCTTTCCATTCAGCCGTAGCCAGTGCGGCGCAGGTCGCCTGCAGGGCCGTAAAGTCTGTATATCTGAGTGCTCCCATCGATAAACACTGTGCGGGCGGTCAGCTGGACAGGACTCGGCGCGCGGTGTCCGCCATCAGGAGCCAGAGCTCACACAGGAGACGGCTCCCATCCTCCCACGTGGCGGCTGGCCGCAGCTTACTGCCGCCAGTGCCGCACCTCAAATGGACGCGACAGGCGACATGGCGGTGCACGTGATCGCATGAGCGCACACAGCACTCGGTTTAGCCGTAACAACCGCCAGTTACATGCAGGAGATTACAGTACTACGTCTAGCCACACCAAATGGCCACAATTCATGGCAAGAGATAACTCTCCGTACGGTTTCCAGAAATGCCACCAGATGTGCACGATTTCCTAACACCGCCCGTCATCGCGTGTTCTGAAACGGTGCTGGAATGCCCGCATCATGTTACCGACAAGACACCTGATGTCGCGTGTCACAAGCGAGGCGATAACCACGGCTGTAACGTTCGTGCGCGTGATGCTCAAACACGCGCGGAGGTAACGAGACACCGTGGGGAAGTCATGCGAGCAGGCCATAACAATGTATCGCCGTTTTCGTTTTTCGTTGCAGATTAACAAATAGCGGTTCACAGTGCAGCGCCCTGGCGTCAGGTCACAGCTGAAATAATCGAACTGGCTGCCCGTGGGACGGCCCGGTCCCGGTAATTTCAGTCAACATTCATAATTCTGAGCGATCGTCGTTTTCAGGGACTGCAACCAGCGTCTTGAAGAAAAAAAACGCATAAATATTGGGTGGACACCGATCACAATGGCCTGGGTGAGACGGCTGCATAGCCTTCACGAACCAATCTCTCTCAGCTTCGGCACACAGAACGGTATTCGAGATAAGCTCAGAAGAAAACCCCGTTGGCCATTTCCTGGCTGTCTGCCGGTCCTATGTCAAGGACAATGCTAAGACCTCCTCCAAGCGATCATTAGATAAACTAGTCCATAACAAACAGCTGTACGCCTGTATCTGTCCTGGCACAAATCCTTCGTACCGCCCAAAGACGGCCGGATCCCCGGCTTGCACTCCAGCGCACCTGACCAGCCCCACACATGGACCAAAACGCCTGCCCATGCGACCGCGCGGCCCCCTCCTCCATCAATCGGAGTTCGTCCTGTATCGCTGCAACGTCGGGCGGCCGAAATTTTCGCCGTCTGCCGATCTTATCACAATCTGCACAGTTTGTGTTTCCCATGTTGAGCCGTGGTCGATCCCACGTCAAAGTTTTGTTTATCCTGTAGCGATGCACCAAAAACACGCCACACCAAAGACCTGACATGCAAATGCTTACAAATTGCATGGTGCAGCTTTAAAAAACTACGCTTTTTTGAAAAAAATGCATGAAGCTGGGATTGATGGTTGCAAATATATCAGCTTGCAGAGAGCGTGTCGGCGGGTGGGGCAGGACTGCTCACGCTGAGCATGTTCTCCCTGGCCAAACCCGTCGACCGCTGATCCACCACAGGAGCGCTGTGCCGCGCGTCCGGTGGCGCTCGCCGCCCATCACTCATCACGCCGCCGGTCGAGTGGCGAGAGCGCGACAGGCTGCACGATCACGGCAGGTGTCCACAGGCATCCGCCCGTCTCCGGCAGGCGTCCACAGGCGTCCGCCCGTCTCCGGCAGGCGTCCACAGGCGTCCACCCGTTTCCGGCAGGCCGCACGCGACCTTGCGACAGCACATGGATTGACTTCGCATGACTGCACGGTCAGCGGACCGCACGCCGACCTTCCTGTCTCGAGGTCCTTCCAAGACGCCGACAGCCCCACTCATCCCCCACCTGAAGCGACCGGCGCCCGATGCGGAAGGGTCTGCAGCAGAGCACACACGGCTTGGCAGGTGCCAGGCAGCCCCAGCCACCGGCGCTGTTTCCTTACCACACATCAGCGCCGCGGTCCTGCGGTGCAGGCCGCCCCTGCCCCGGCCGTGACGTCACACCGCGGGGAATGCAGGCCGTCCGCCGGCCCGCTAGGACAGCTGTCGGACCGGCGGCGAGGCCGCGCGGTCCACCATGCACCCCCGCGCCGGCAACTCCGTGCACAAGGCCGGTTCGCTCGCACTCGCCCACCGGCGGCGGCGGCCAGCGATCCTTCAGCGCAGGAGTGACCGCCGACGAGGGCAGGGCGAGAGGGCGGGAGGTCGCGCGGCCGCAGCGGCCACACCCGCCGGTCGGGGACGGTCGGCTTCTGGTGGCCACGCCCGCGCACCCCCGTCTGATGTCGGGGACGGTGCCCGGCGGTGGGGACACGGGCGGGGCCGGCGCACCCGGCGGCGCCGCACCGGCGCCGCGAGGCCGCGACACATGCTCTCAAGGGCAGCACCGGGGCCGGTGCCCTTGATCGGCGGCAGTGATGCCGAGCAATGTTGTACAGCAATACGCGCCGCATCTTGATCGGCCTGCAGCGGCGCGGCCGGCGGCCAGGGCGCGGTCTGGGGCGGTAACACTTCCTCGTCCATGACACAGCAGCGGCGCGTCCTCGCTCTCCTGCGGGACCCGGCGCCGCCCCCGCCGCGCCCCGCCGCCGCCGCACGCCGGCTGCCACCCACCGCCGCCCGACGACCATGTGACGTGCCATTACAGGGCCCCCGCCGCGATGGTACCCGTAATCAGCCAGGATGACAAATCGCCCTGCTCTCCGGCGGTGAGCTCTCAATCGGGGGTGGCGAGGCGGCGGCGGAGCGGGCCGCTCCGCGACCCCGTGACCCCCTGACCGGGCGCGTCTCTGTCGGCAGGAGCAGCCGGTGGACCCGCGCAGCAGCCGCGTCCCGCGCCGCGGTCGGAGACGGGGAGAGCAAGCAGCGTGGGTGACGAGCCGCGCCTCCCGCCGCCGCCCGGAGCGCACGCGCGGCCGCCGGTGGCGAGTGATGCGCGCGCGCCGCGGGTGCCGGTCCCGGCAGCGCGCCTGAGAGAGATGCCGGAGGGCGCGATGCTTGCGGCTGGCCGATGCCTGTCGGCTGGCTGGGCCGGCTGCCTGCTGCCGGCCGGCGGACTCGGCTCGCTCGGCCTGCTGTTGATCCTGCTGCTGCTGCTGGCGCGCGCCACGCAGGCATCGGGAGCCGCCTCCGTGGGCCACTACGGCCGGCCGTACGGCGCCGGGCCCGTCAACCACTTGTCGCCGCAGCACCCGTTCCTCGCCCCGGCGTACACGCCGGCCGCGCTGCACGACTACCAGCTGGCCGTGATCGGGCCAGCCGGCTGGGCCCACCCGCCGCGGCCGGCGCTGGTGACCAGGTCGCCGCCGCCGACAGCGGCCGACGCCAAGCCGCTGTCCCCGCCCAGCGCCGCCTACTCGACGCTGGGTGGGCGGCAGCCGTCGACGCCGGCCGATACCGTCCCGCTGCCGCCGCGCACCAACGACACGTACGGCGCCTACCGACTGGCCGGCGGCAGCGCCTACTCGTACGCGTCCTCCTCGTACGAAGGCAGTGTCGGCGGCGGCGGCAAAGGTGGAGGTGGAGGTGGAGGTGGAGATGGAGGTGGAAGCGGAGGCGGAGGCGGAGGCGGAGGCGGCAGCGCGCTGCCGTCGCTGCAGCTCGGCTACGGCGTGCCGTTCATCGACTTCCTGCAGGCGCAAGCGAGCTCACCGAACGGTGGCCGCGAGGTGCCCACCCCCCACGCGGGCGCCGCCGGCGCCGCCAACGTTTCGCTGCCGGTGCTGCCTCACAGCATCCCAGTCACAGGTAAGTGCCGCGCGGCCGATCCGACCCCGCTGATCGCGTCGCGGAGCACACGCAACGACCGCGCCCGCCCAGGCAACTGCGGCCATCGCCGTCTCGGACGGCGACGTCGGCAGTAATCCGTCGCTGTCGTCAATCACCGGGCAGCGATGCTATCGGCGCATGCCGAATGACGCGGCGCTCGCGGAGCCGCCGCGGTTCCGTGTGTGCACGTGCAGCCCGGCCGGCGGGCGGGCGGGCTCGGTGAGGGTGGCCGGGCCCACCACTCCCTCCCGCGTCCGGCCGCGCACGGAGGTCACTGGCGCCGGCGCCGGCGCCCAACGCCGCCTCGGCCGCTGCAACGGCTGCAAGTCACCGGGCGTAATGGCACACAGAGTTTCTCTTTGTTTGACGGCGACCGTCGGCCGGTCAGTCGGCCGGCGGCGGACGCCGTCGCGCCGCGCGTGCCCGGCCTGCAGCAGCCCGCCGCGCCGGCCCGACTCGGACGCCCCGCCGACACCGTTCCCGCAGCCTCCGCCTACGTTGTGACGCGGCCCCACGACCTGGCCTCCTGTTGTGGCATGACGACGCGGCCGATTTTCGTCGCCTTTCCGCGGCACGTGTGCTAAGGGCCCTGCTAAAATGAAACCGATGCCTAGTTTCATAAAGCGGAGGTGCCAATCCACGCGCATTTCATTTGTGTAGAATGGAGTCGTGAACCAAAAAGCAACTTGGTCAGACCGGCATGTCCTGTTTATCACTTATTTAAATAGTCGGAGATTAAGCAGAAAATCGGCTTACTTCCGGCCCACACGCCTACCCTACACAAGCTAGAAACCAGTATGTTCGCAGTTTCTATTCATGAAACTAGGCCCGGGCGGCACCTCCAGGAGTGAAAAATCAACTTGAAAACATCCGTAAAAAGTCTGGATAACAGCTGAGGCCCCGTGCTGCTCAGCGGTATGACCAAGTCACTACCGATTAGACCCTGCTTTCAGCACATGTCCCGTTCTGAAGCACTTGCAGCACCTTGGACAGCGGCGGCCAATCTGCTGCGCACGCCGCGAAATAAAGTAGACCACAAACCGTGTCGGGCCCCGTTCCAACCAGCCGATCTGGGGCTCATCATCTCATTAATTAATTTGCATAACACACCAGACTGAGGCAGTTAGCCCAGCACTTTCGGAGTGCCGTGACCCCATGACCGACAATGAATAAGCTGTAAACACAACGGCACGCCCCGCTGCAAAATCAGTAGCCCTCGCTGCTCGTTCTCCACACATGAACGGCTGTTCAGCGCTCGTGTTGACACCTCGGGCTGCAACTTTCCCTCACAGTCATTTTCCCACCGGATTTGGACATTACAGTGCAAGTCCACCGCGGAAGGTCGCTGGCGCACGCTATACTGCACAAACCATTCTAAAGTCGCGCGCCAGATTAGCAGCAAATCGTGCAGAGAGCACGCGCGGACGGCGAGAATAACCGCCGACAGTGGCGGATATTCATTCGCTGAGGCGTCGTTGCGCGATTCATTAATTAGCTGCCAACGGTCTATTGGGCGCGGGCTCCTCTGCGAGCGCCAAGGGCGCGCGGCGTGACTCGCGATCGTGCCGGCGCGCTATCGCAACGGCCCGGTTCTGCCTCGTGTCCGTCAGTCGTTTCACAAGCAGCGCCCGCCGATCGGCTCTGTCGCGGAGCGCGGGGCGGCGGCGCTGGGCGGTGCTGGGCAGCGCTCGGCCGGACACGGACGTCGACGGGGCAGCCGGCACCGACGCCGCCCGGTGAGAGCCGGAACACTCCCAGCGCCGCCGCGCCGGCCGTTTCACCCGCTCTCAGGGCTGTCGCCGGGGGAACGCCGGGTGCAGGTGCAGACGGTACCGCGCCGAGTCCGGCCTCCGCCGCCCCGGGCGGCCCGCCTCGCGCCGGCCTGCGCTCGTCAACAGCGCGGCCGACGCTGGCGCCGGTCCGCCCGCCCGCAGATGAGCGTGTGAGACCGCACACGGACCGCGCCGAGCCCACGCACCGCCGACGTAAACCGCGCCGGCGGACGGGACGCGGTCCCCGCGGCTCCCTGCCGACCGCCGGCTCCGGGCGCGCCCCGTGCGGCGCGGCAGACGCCAGCAGACAGCTCGCCCGGAGGCGGTCAGCCGGCGCTCGCCGGAGGCGTTCGGGGTGCCGCCGCCGCGCCGCGGCGGGGAAATGTCATCGCCACACCTGACGATGGTCGGCGACGCTGAGCCGGACGCCGCCGCCGCCGCCGCTGCGCACCGCAGCACCGGCAGCCGGCAGCAAGACAGCGAGAACGCAGCCTCCTGCCGCGCCGCCTAAATTCCCCAATCGCCACGGCAGATGTCTCCCTCTGGGAGGACGGCCCGCCGACCCTTTTCGCCCGACAAAAAGAGGACAATCGACATATGGCAGTTTCTCCGGCCGGCCGACAGCGGCGACGGATCGCCCAAAAAGAGGACGACTGCCCCAAATGCGCGCACGGAACTCGGCGCACGGCCCGGCCGCCCGGTTACCCGGTGGCCGGCGCTTAAACCGATCGCTGTCCTCAATCGCGTTCATCAGCCGAGTTATAAGTATATCCCTTTATCTGAGCCTGCTCGGCGACGACGGCACATGAATAATTAAGAGGTTTCTTCTTATCGGCGGCCCACAGAGGCGGCCGCTCTCCACTCCCGGTCACTCTCATCACCGATAACTGGCCGTCCGGGTCCCGGCCGGCCCGGCAGGGGCCTGGGGGACAGGCCGGCGGGAGACGAGAGCCGCCCGGGCCGACCACGGCTGCACCGGACAGCCGGCAGAGCGCGTCGCGCACGGCGGGCGCGCGCGCGTCCCTGACGCGACGGCCCGAGCCGCTTACCGCAGCGGCACCGTAACGGGTTTGGCGGGCCGCCAGAGGGGGCCGCCGTGCGCGCCCCGTTTGTCTGTGCGTCAGCGGTCAGCCACGGCCGCCGCCGCCGGTCGTGTTGCAACGGCGCCGTCAGGCGGCGCGACGCCGAGACAGCACGTCCGATGGGTTTCTCCGCGATGGCGTGCGCGATCCGGAATGTTGCGCTGGAGCCGACGGGCGCGCCGGGCCGGCGCCGGCGGCACCGCGGCCGGCCAGCGGGGCTGACACCGCCTCCAAATTGCAGCGGCTGACCGAGCGCACGCGCCACTGTTTCAGGTCAAGACTACCCAGACGACGGCTGCGCGCGCGACGAGGTGCGCCTGATGACGACACACCGCTCCTACCACCAGCACCAGCCGTGTCAGCGCATCCTGGAGCAGGGCTACTGCCCGCTCGGCCAGTGGGTGGTCGTCAACATGTACACGCGCAGGGTAGGTGACACCCGGTGCGGCGCCGCCGCCGCCTCGCGCCACAGACCGGCGGGACCTCAGGCCGGCAACCAGAGCACGCCGCGCGGCTTTCTTCCCGCAGTGGACGCCGCGTCGCGTTTCTTTTCCGCCCGACTTTTGCACGGCATTGCGCAAGCAGCCGGAGGCGCTGATGGCGCGGAAGCCCTCTTGAACGACAGCTGTCCGGGAGCGCCAGTCATTTGCATCCGGCTGACCCGAATGTGTTGCCGACGGCCGGGCCGCAGGACCGCCGGCCTGGTCTGCGGTCCCCCGCCGTCGTGCCCGGCCTGAGCCGGCACCGCCCGGTACCCACGCTCCGCCCGCCCGTCTGCCGCAGGGCGAGTGCGCCACCCAGCTCTGCCCGGACGGGTACGCCTTCGTCGAAGCCGACGGCCTGTGCCACGACGTGTACGAGCAGGGCCTGTGTCCAGGTAAGTCGACGCCGCGCCGCCGCGGGCCCGCGGCTCGCGGCGAGCGCGCGACCCCCGCACCTATTGACACGCCGCGCACGTCGCCGCGCGCCCTTTCACGGAGCGCCACGGTGATCATGACGGCGACCGGCGGCCGTGGGGCCACCGGGGTCCCGAGCCTCCACATGGGTCTCGGAGGCGCTCCCGCCGCACCTCCCGGCCACCACGCCCGTTCCCACGCCGCCGGCCAGCAGCGCCCGCGGCCGTATGCCCCGTGAGCCTGACATGCGTGTGACCAAACGCCAACGGCGGGAGGTGCAGCGGCGTGCGCGCCACTGGCTGACGTGGCGCGCGCCGGCCACGTCCCCAGGACGCGCGGCGCGTGTACCTGACGGCGTACGGCGAGCCGCGCTGCGGCTGTCCGGACGGCCAGTACCTGGACACGTTCGGCACGTGCCGGCCCGTCTACAGCAGCCAGGTGTGCCTCTACAGCCAGCAGCTGCGCTTCAACGTCGCCTTCCGGCTGCAGTGCCGCGCCCTCGCGCTGTCCGCGCGACAAGCCCGTCCTCTTCGACGGCTGGTGCAAAAACTTCGGAGACGTGAGTAACGGGCTCACGGCGCGATGGACGCCGCACGAGGGCCGTTGTTGGTCTGGGCTTTAAGAGGCGCACCGGCATCGGACGGCTAGTGCGGCGGGTCTCGGGTGTTTTCTTGCCTTTGGTTCGTCACTGAGCCTTCAGGATAGCGCGTCGAACCTCAGTTTGCACACTGTGACGCATCACTGTGCAATGCCATTCCGCATTACACAATGGCATCACGACCACGCTAAGCATCGATGCTGCGTCCGGGTGTGAACAGCGTCCTACAGAAACGTCGGGTGTCAGCGTTCGCGGGTGCGAGACGCGCCCATAGAAACGTGTGATGTCGACGTTTGCGTCGCTGGCTTTGGGGCATCCCTCTTCAAACCAGCGCAGCAGGCAGCACCTGGACCTGCACGGCGCCACAGCCGCTCCAGGCCATTACCGACCAATACAGCGCCCCGCACCAACAGCGTCCGACCCGGCATTTGTTTCCAGCCGTGCGGAGACTACAACTTCCTGCTGGCGTTCGACACGACCGTGCTCGAGCCCAAGTGCTTCCCGGCCAGCGAGCTGACGGCGTCCAGCGGCCGCGCGCCGCCAGGCGCCGACGGCCGAGGCCGAGCGCGAGGTGGTCGGCGGCGGCGGTGACAGCGGCGGCGCCTCCGCCCACCGTTCCGACGCTGCACGACACCTACCTGCCGCCGCCCGGCCAGCGGACGCAGTACGCGCGCCGCCAGGGCGCCGCGCCGCGCAGCCCGGCCGGTACCAGCACCGCTGGCTCAGTGGCTGGGACTGGGGCCGGCGTCGGCGGCGGCCGGCGCGCCGCCGCCGGCCGCCGCCGACGCCGCTGCTCACGCCCTGGTCCCGGCTGGACATCGACCAGGTGACGTTCGTCGACAGCGAGCGCGTCAGCTCCGACCAGGTGGCGTTGCCGCCGCGCCAGCGCCGCCGACGGCGACGGCGCTACCGACGGCAGATCGCGGCGCGCGTGCCGCTGCTGAACGCCTGCCAGCCGGGGCGCGCAGGCGAGACGTCAACTTCAAGTGCCGCGACAAGTGAGTGTCAGTCAGCCCACGGCCGACGCCAGTCAGTCAGCGCCGGCCGCGCGCGCCACATGACGCGGAGAAACCCGCCAATTAGCCGACGGCCGCGCGCGCGCCAGCTGATTTGTCCAAAAAACCTGGACGTCCGCCCGTCCCCAGTGCGCGCCGCTTTCGTTTTTCATCCGGCGGCCGTTTCACACGACGCGCAAGGGCCCCGGGCGGGCTTCACGGGCCATTTAGCGCGGCCGTCTCCGGCTGACGGCGGCTCATTGGTATGACACCGGCGTCGGGCGACGACGCCGGTGCGAGCGAGGCCCGTCTGCGGGGGGGGGGGCGACGGGAGCCCCGAA